>NC_041391.1:4929808-4981388 GCF_002162155.2 Triticum dicoccoides | reverse complement strand
AGCGTTCATATATAACACCACAAAAGCAAATCACTTAAGTTCAGAACGAAGAACACGGACATGAAAGGACAAGTACTAATTAAGAGCAGCATGAAGAACTAGCTAAATCACTCCTGCTAGCTACTCTCTCTCTGGTAAAATAGCATAGAACATGTATAGCTCTCCTGATTGATCATACTGGAGCATGCCGATGAACCTGTCTCCTAATCGTGGGTTGCGCTTCTCATTGCTGCCCCCCCGGTACTTCTCTGCCATCATTAACAATTTTCTTCCAATCTTTCACTATTAAGCATTCATCGCTTCTAGAAATCCTGAATGCATTCATGTGCAATGCAGGATATCTTGGCCTTAAGCTAACAATTGACATCTGACCTTTAGTCTCGATCCCCTAAGGCACAACTATCATCGGGAGTCCCTGTTGAAGAACATCGTATAGTACTTAATTAATATACTTAGCAATGAAAGTTTAGCAAAAAAAATATGTATGCAAAATATGCACTGAGGACAAATAGTAAATATCTTACCATCATTCCTAAATAAATGTGACCGTAGTTCAATACCCTCATTATTGGTCGCATGTTTTGAGTACTAACATTTCCAAGTGCAGGAAAAAAATTTGTCTTGACAGTATGAAGATCCTCAAGCCATGAAACATAATGACTTATCTCCTCGCAGTTTAGTTCAGCTCCGGGATAGTAGAAGGTCCTGTCTACCAAGCGCCGGACATGTTTGGTTGAATGGAGATAAGCTGTCAATAGAAATTAGTTGTCAGTTATTTTTGAAATAAGCAATATCAAAGACAAAAATATATTTGATAAGAACTCACATAATGGTAGAACTGGAGGCGTCTGCACATCGACCCATATGTCTCTATTACCTTCAATATCATCTTCCAGACGAATATCAAAGGTGATAACCATATCAGGCTCAAATGCATAAGCCTTGCATAGTGCTTGCCAAGTTTTGCATTCAAAATAGGTGTACGTGTGTGCATTGTATACTTTGACGTTGAAAGTATAACCATCATGCTCAGTTTTCAGGTAAGCTCTCTTTACCTCCATAGTTTCCATATCTTTGAAACCTATCTTATCCAAGACAAAAATTCTTGCATGGCATGGGATGCGCTAGTAGAATAGTGAAAATTAAAAATTATAAGTCAGGCAAATGAAGCATATATAAGTCATGCTTAATTACGAAAACAGACTTGTCGTTGTGACTTACTGTATTGAATTCGAAAGTCTCATCCAGCTTGATGCTGAATCGCCTACCATCAACAAGAAAATTTCTGTCGCACTGGCCGCGCTCGTCTTCACAGTATGTGCACATACCGAAATTTTTTCCGTCATCAGACGACATTTCCTATGTTCATATTAGGCGAAACATTAAACACTTACTAATTCAATTAATTCAACTACTTCTATTAATTCAACTAAGCATTTACTAAAAATAAACTAGTTATATTAATTCAATTAGTTCAACTAAGCATTTACTAAAAATAAACTAGTTATATTAATTCAATTAGTTCAACTAAGCATTTACTAAAAATAAACTAGTTCTATATATTAATTCAACTAGTTCAACTAAGCATTTACTAAAAATAAACTAGTTCTATATATTAATTCAACAAGTTCAACTAAGCATTTACTAAAAATAAACTAGTTATAATCCTCTATCTCTTTCTCAGACTTATCCCACTTAGGTGAAACATTAAACACTTATTACTATCTAACATTAATTAATATCTAGGCAATTCAAATGTATATCTAACTATATTCATCTCTAACAATTGACATTACTATATATTTAACTTTTCTATCTAATTCATCTAACATTCGACATTAAGCTAACATTTATATAAACTCAAAATATATAAAAACATTAAATAAACAGAAAAACTCATTAACAAATAATATTTTAATTAGATAATCAAATCTCAGATACGACAATTTTCTTAGTAAAAATAAACTAGTTATATTAATTATTCAACTAGTTCAAATCTCATATACCTAAATAAACTAGTTCGACAATTTTCTTACTAAAAATAAACTAGTTATATTAATTATTCAACTAGTTCAAATCTCACATACCTAGCTAATTAATATCTAATTAAATTTTCTAAAAAACAGAAAACAGAAAATAAGTAAAAAATGTGTGTGTGTGTGTGTGTGTGTGTAGTGTGTGTAGTGTGTGTATGTGTGTATGTGTGTGTACGTCGCCGCCCCGTACGTACGAGCGGGGGCGTCGGCGTACGGGGCGGGGGCGGCGACGTACGGGGCGGGGGCGCCGGCGCGCGGGTGCGAGAGACGTACGGGACCGCGGCGACGACGACGGACGGCGGCGGCGTTCGGGGCGGCGGCGCGAGACGACGACGACGACGGGCGGCGGCGGGGACAGCGACAACGACGACGGACGACGGGCGACGGGCGGCGACGACGGGATCGAGCGGCTCGCGGCGATGTCGAGAGGTTGTTGGAGACGAAGTGGGGAGATGTAACTGAAATTTTCGTAAGTGCTATATATATAGGATGGGCCTTTAGTACCGGTTGGAGCCACCAACCGGTACTAAAGGCCAACTTAGGCCAGGCCAAGAGGCGGGAAGAGCAGGCCTTTAGTACCGGTTGGTGGCTCCAACCGGTACTAAAGGGTGATCTTTAGTACCGGTTGGAGCCACCAACCGGTACTAAAGGCCTCGCGCTGCCACCCCGAAGTTTAGTCCCACCTCGCCGGGCGAAGGGCAGCCGCACTGGTTTATAAACCCAGCCCGGCTACCTCTTTGAACTCCTCTATATAGCAGGCTTGTGGGCCTAAATTCTGCGCGCTGTCCTGTGAGTCTGCTGGGCCTTTAAGGCCTGTAATTGCACGCCCGTGGCCTAGCAGGCCCACAGGGCAGCGCCCCAATTTTTTTTATAGTTTTTTTCTTTTTTGCTTTATTTTCTTCTATTTATTTCTACGTAGTTTTTTGTATAGTTTTTTTTCTTTTCTGTTATATTTATTTTCTTCTATTTATTTCTGAGTAGTTTTTCATCTAGTTTGCCAAAATTCAACATTTTCAGAGTTCATTTTGTAGTGATTTTCAATTTCACGGTCATTTTATATAGTTTTTCTTTCAGCTATAGTTTTTTTTCTGCTATTTTTTCTTTTCTGCAAAACTTGATGGTCAAAGTCTGGAGTTATAACCAAAGTTTAAAAAAAAGAAATGCCGACGTGCAATTAGTTTTTGCCATAACAGAAGAAGTCTGGAGTTGTAATAAGGCTTTGAAAATAAAAAAGAGGTGCAATGCTCGTTAATTTGCTTCAAGCCTTTCGGAATAGTGTAAACTGCACTGCGCATAGCTCCGTGCAGTCTACCATATTCCTGAAGGCTTGAAGCTAAGCAACATGAGCATTGAGCCTCTTCTTCATCGTCTCTGCACTCACGGCTTATAAACCGCTCCTAGTCCCTCTCTCTTCGCGAGGTGGGACTAAAAAACAGCTTACTAAGAAACTATAGTACTGGTTCATCCATGAACCGGTACTAAAGGTGCTCGTGGGGCCCCAGCCTTACCTGACACAACCTCATTAGTACCAGTTCGTGGCACGAACCGGTGCTAAAGGTTCGCCACGAACCGGTACTAAACAGCTCCTCCAGCCTAGCAGTTGGTGCATACTGAACGCAAAAAATATAAGAGCATTTAGATCATGATCTTATATTTCTTTACAGTCTAAATTGTCAATATGATCTTATAACATCAAAAATACTTTGATCATCAATGATCTTTGTGTGTACAATCTGAATTGTCAATATGAGTCATCAACGATTTATAAACCGATGAAGACTCATATTGCGGCCACAAATTCTACACATAGAGTTCAATGAAGACCAAGTGCTTGTGATAGTTTGAGAAATAACATATTTAAGGCGGTAAAAGGCTTGTTAGGGGAGCGAGGTGGGAATAAAAACAGCTTGCCATAACCTCATTAGTATCGGTTCGTGGTACGAACCGGCACTAAATGGTGATGGTGGGGCCATAGCCTGACCGCAGGCTGACACAGCCTCTTTAGTACCGGTTCGTGGCATGAACTGGTACTAAAGGTTCGCCACGAACCGGTGCTATTGATCGCCGCCACGAACCGGCACTAATGTACACATTAGTGCCGGCTGTAATTCAAACCGGCACTATTGTGCTTCACATTTGACCCTTTTTCTACTAGTGCCTAGGGACTGACCCCATGGGCGGTGGAATTTCTAGGGAGGACTGGCTCTCCATCGCAAAGTCGAATAGCGACTACTTTTTTTCGTTAGATTTAGATTTTAGCTTATGTTTAAGTTCAAGTTTTAGTATCGCTTTGAACTATGTTTTGACGGATGGTAATGTAAATTATGTGTCGAATTTTGGTTTAGAAGTTTGTTTAGATCGAATCTATGTTCATCTTAACCAAATTTGACTTTTACTCCGCTAAATTTAGGGGATCGGCTAGAACCGACCAAAACTTAGTGGACTAAATTTACTTCATTAAGGTTTGCTCGGCCAAATACTCCTGTATCTTTTATGGGCTCGGCTAGAGTTTCTTTAAGAGATCAGAGAAATGGGTGTGTGCAGCACGGGAGTCGATGAAGATGATGTCGCCAAGGCTGTCCGAGGGCTGATTTGGGAATATTAATGTGAGGTTAGGAAAGACAAGAACCGGACGCCTCATGAGAGGCAGGATAGATGCGAAACCCACCATGACAGGGTAGAAGAACTCACCGGTGCCGGATATTGGCCAAGGGCGGCCTCCTTGGTCATCCACAGCCATAAGACTCTTTTTAAGCGAGAGATCGATGAACTTATTTCATTTTATTTTGCATGGGACATCGATGGACTTGAAGAGAGGAGACTTGTGACTTTGCGAGTACTGAGTACTATGGTCCAGAATGGCCCATCTGCAAATGTATTCACCTCTGTATTCTAAAACATATATGTGACACAGATTTAACCGACACAGATCCCAAGCTAAGCTGTACCACTCAGATTTCCGGAGCATCTGCGCTTGCGAGTCATTTCATCGCTCTCCCAACAATTCCTAGTAAAGGTTCAAATGTGATTTGCCAAACCAAAATACTCAGCAACAACTGCTGCAGTATATTACTCGCATTGCATAACTGGTTTCCGCACATAGGCATTATTTTCAGGGGACAATCTTGTACGTATAACCATTGTCCGGGCCGGAAATTAAGGAGCAGATAAAGGAGGAGGAGGGGAGGTTGTCATGGCAACTAGCACGTCTTGTAAAGACGAGGATTTGTTGCAATTGCTCTTGCAGTCATCCATAGTGGGGTAGTAGACGTCAGTTACCAAACAATGGAAGCAAAGACCATCGTGGTATGTACAACCGTCAGGAGATATTTCAACGCATAGCCCGTCTGGTAGATCGATCTTCTTGCTGTCGGTGTCAGCCATGATTTGGCCTGTAAATTATGGAGTAATAACAAACGAACAACCATCGTTATGCAATTATTTTAGAGTAGTGTGTATGTATATATATGCATATAAACGATGGAACCAGTTACAAAGCAAAATAGAAAGGCCTTTGATAGCTATACTAGGTACATACTTCCAGCCAGGACAAGTGATGAAAAATTAAGCATTGTGAAGATACATAAATATTGGTGTGCTAGCTGCCTTACATTGAGCAACAGTAGCAGAGCATACGAGATGTAGACACACTAGGGCTCCTAGTGCAAGGATGCGAATCGTGTACTTGTCCATGGCCAACCAGATACAACACTAGCTACGCAGGCACTCAGGTCACTTTGGTTGTCGATGAGAAATGTTTGGTTACCAATGAGCACATGAGTCGATCGTATATATTGAGAGAAGAGAGAACGGTCATCCTTATCCCGTGTAAACCATCAAGCAATAAAATTGGATTTATTTAATATCATCCTATATTATGAACCCTCATTAAAAGCACAAATCAAGTCAGACTAATTTTCTCCCGTTTTAGACAAGTTCCCAAATTTGGTTGGACTTATCTCCTATGTCTATATTTGTATATTTCAGAATTGTAATTAATTCTCCAATAGTCATGCTTAGATCAAAGGGATGGTTCCTCCACCTCGGCTGCTGAAGAGGGCTCATGGAAAAGTTTATGGAAAGTTCTGGTGCCGGGAAACGTGAGGCTGTTCCTTTGGCATCTATCCATACATTCTTTACCAACAAATGATGTTGGGGCACACAGCCATATGGCGAACTCTAGCTCATGCGGTTTTTGTGGATCACCTGACTCATGGAGTCACCCCCTGTTGAATGTATGATCCCTAGATGCACGTGGGCGCTGGTCGATGACGAGCTGGCTCGGTGGAGGCGGCAACAATGGTGGCAGTGGAGGCGGCAACGATGACAGCTTCAACATCGAGGAGTGGTGAAGGACCTTCCTGGATACAACGAAGACGACCTAGGGACTGACCCCATGGGCGGTGGAATCTCTAGGGAGGACTTGCTCTCCCTCGCAAAGTCGAATAGCGACTAATTTTTTTGGTTAGATTTAGATTTTAGCTTATGTTTGAGTTCAAGTTTTAGTATCGCTTTGAACTATGTTTCGACGGATGATAATGTAAATTATGTGTCGAATTTCGGTTTAGAAGTTTGTTTAGATCGAATCTATGTTCATCTTAACCAAATTTTATTGTACTCCGCTAAATTTAGGGGATCAGCTAGAACCGACCAAAACCTAGTGGACTAAATTTACTCCATTAAGGTTTACCCGGCCAAATACTCCTGTATCTTTTATGGGCTCGGCTAGAGTTGCTTTAAGAGATCAGAGAAATGGGTGTGTGCAGCACGGGAGTGGATGAAGATGATGTCGCCAAGGCCGGCCGAGGGCTGATTTGGGAATATTAATGTGAGCTTGGGAAAGACAAGAACCGGACGCCTCATGAGAGGTAGGATAGATGAGAAACCCACCATGACAGGGTAGACGAACTCACCGGCGCCGGATATTGGCCAAGGGCGGCCTCCCTGGTCATCCATAGCCATAGGACTCTTTTTAAGTGAGAGATCGATGGACTTATTTCATTTTATTTTGCATGGGACATCGATGGACTTGAAGAGAGGAGACTTGCGACTTTGCGAGGAGTTAGTACTATGGTCCAGTATAGCCCATCTGCAGATGTATTCACCTCTGTATTCTAAAACGTATATGTGACACAGATTTAACCGACACAGATCCCAAGCTAAGCTGTACCACTCAGATTTCCGGAGCATCTGCGCTTGCGAGTCATTTCATCGCTCTCCCAACAATTGCTAGTAAAGGTTCAAATGTGATTTGCCAAACCAAAATACTCAGCAACAACTGCTGCAGTATATTACTCGCATTGCATAACTGGTTTCCGCACATAGGCATTATTTTCAGGGGACAATCTTGTACATATAACCATTGTCTAGGCCGGAAAATTAAGGAGCAGATAAAGGAGGAGGAGGGGAGGTTGTCATGGCAACTAGCACGTCTTGTAAAGACGAGGATTTGTTGCAATTGCTCTTGCAGTCATCCATAGTGGGGTAGTAGACGTCAGTTACCAAACAATGGAAGCAAAGACCATCGTGGTATGTACAACCGTCAGGAGATATTTCAACGCATAGCCCGTCTGGTAGATCGATCTTCTTGCTGTCGGTGTCGGCCATGATTTGGCATGTATATTATGGAGTAATAACAAACGAACAACCATCGTTATGCAATTATTTTAGAGTAGTGTGTATGTATATATATGCATATAAACGATGGAACCAGTTACAAAGCAAAATAGAAAGGCCTTTGATAGCTATACTAGGTACATACTTCCAGCCAGGACAAGTGAAGAAAAATTAAGCATTGTGAAGATAATAAATATTGGTGTGCTAGCTGCCTTACATTGAGCAACAGTAGCAGAGCATACGAGATGTAGACACACTAGGGCTCCTAGTGCAAGGATGCGAATTGTGTACTTGTCCATGGCCAACCAGATACAACACTAGCTACGCAGGCACTCAGGTCACTTTGGTTGTCGATGAGAAATGTTTGGTTACCAATGAGCACATGAGTCGATCGTATATATTGAGAGAAGAGAGAACCGGTCATCCTTATCCCGTGTAAACCATCAAGCAATAAAATTGGATTTATTTAATATCATCCTATATTATGAACCCTCATTAAAAGCACAAATCAAGTCAGACTAATTTTCTCCCTTTTTAGACAAGTTCCCAAATTTGGTTGGACTTATCTCCTATGTCTATATTTGTATATTTCATAATTGTAATTAATTCTCCAATAGTCATGCTTAGATCAAAGGGATGGTTCCTCCACCTCGGCTGCTGAAGAGGGCTCATGGAAAAGTTTATGGAAAGTTCTGGTGCCGGGAAACGTGAGGCTGTTCCTTTGGCATCTATCCATACATTCTTTACCAACAAATGATGTTGGGGCACACAGCCATATGGCGGACTCTAGCTCATGCGGTTTTTGTGGATCACCTGACTCATGGAGTCACCCCCTGTTGAATGTATGATCCCTAGATGCACGTGGGCGCTGGTCGATGACGAGCTGGCTCGGTGGAGGCGGCAACAATGGTGGCAGTGGAGGCGGCAACGATGACAGCTTCAACATCAAGGAGTGGAGAAGGACCTTCCTGGATACAACGAAGACGACCTAGGGACTGACCCCATGGGCGGTGGAATCTCTAGGGAGGACTTGCTCTCCCTCGCAAAGTCGAATAGCGACTAATTTTTTTGGTTAGATTTAGATTTTAGCTTATGTTTGAGTTCAAGTTTTAGTATCGCTTTGAACTATGTTTCGACGGATGATAATGTAAATTATGTGTCGAATTTTGGTTTAGAAGTTTGTTTAGATCGAATCTATGTTCATCTTAACCAAATTTGATTTTACTCCGCTAAATTTAGGGGATCAGCTAGAACCGACCAAAACTTAGTGGACTAAATTTACTCCATTAAGGTTTACCCGGCCAAATACTCCTGTATCTTTTATGGGCTCGGCTAGAGTTGCTTTAAGAGATCAGAGAAATGGGTGTGTGCAGCACGGGAGTGGATGAAGATGATGTCGCCAAGGCCGGCCGAGGGCTGATTTGGGAATATTAATGTGAGCTTGAGAAAGACAAGAACCGGACGCCTCATGAGAGGTAGGATAGATGAGAAACCCACCATGACAGGGTAGACGAACTCACCGGCGCCGGATATTGGCCAAGGGCGGCCTCCCTGGTCATCCATAGCCATAGGACTCTTTTTAAGTGAGAGATCGATGGACTTATTTCATTTTATTTTGCATGGGACATCGATGGGCTTGAAGAGAGGAGACTTGCGACTTTGCGAGGAGTTAGTACTATGGTCTAGTATAGCCCATCTGCAGATGTATTCACCTCTGTATTCTAAAACGTATATGTGACACAGATTTAACCGACACAGATCCCAAGCTAAGCTGTACCACTCAGATTTCCGGAGCATCTGCGCTTGCGAGTCATTTCATCGCTCTCCCAACAATTCCTAGTAAAGGTTCAAATGTGATTTGCCAAACCAAAATACTCAGCAACAACTGCTGCAGTATATTACTCGCATTGCATAACTGGTTTCCGCACATAGGCATTATTTTCAGGGGACAATCTTGTACATATAACCATTGTCTAGGCCGGAAAATTAAGGAGCAGATAAAGGAGGAGGAGGGGAGGTTGTCATGGCAACTAGCACGTCTTGTAAAGACGAGGATTTGTTGCAATTGCTCTTGCAGTCATCCATAGTGGGGTAGTAGACGTCAGTTACCAAACAATGGAAGCAAAGACCATCGTGGTATGTACAACCGTCAGGAGATTTTTCAACGCATAGCCCGTCTGGTAGATCGATCTTCTTACTGTCGGTGTCAGCCATGATTTGGCCTGTATATTATGGAGTAATAACAAACGAACAACCATCGTTATGCAATTATTTTAGAGTAGTGTGTATGTATATATATGCATATAAACGATGGAACCAGTTACAAAGCAAAATAGAAAGGCCTTTGATAGCTATACTAGGTACATACTTCCAGCCAGGACAAGTGAAGAAAAATTAAGCATTGTGAAGATACATAAATATTGGTGTGCTAGCTGCCTTACATTGAGCAACAGTAGCAGAGCATACGAGATGTAGACACACTAGGGCTCCTAGTGCAAGGATGCGAATCGTGTACTTGTCCATGGCCAACCAGATACAACACTAGCTACGCAGGCACTCAGGTCACTTTGGTTGTCGATGAGAAATGTTTGGTTACCAATGAGCACATGAGTCGATCGTATATATTGAGAGAAGAGAGAACCGGTCATCCTTATCCCGTGTAAACCATCAAGCAATAAAATTGGATTTATTTAATATCATCCTATATTATGAACCCTCATTAAAAGCACAAATCAAGTCAGACTAATTTTCTCCCTTTTTAGACAAGTTCCCAAATTTGGTTGGACTTATCTCCTATGTCTATATTTGTATATTTCATAATTGTAATTAATTCTCCAATAGTCATGCTTAGATCAAAGGGATGGTTCCTCCACCTCGGCTGCTGAAGAGGGCTCATGGAAAAGTTTATGGAAAGTTCTGGTGCCGGGAAACGTGAGGCTGTTCCTTTGGCATCTATCCATACATTCTTTACCAACAAATGATATAGGGCACACAGCCATATGGTGGACTCTAGCTCATGCGGTTTTTGTGGATCACCTGACTCATGGAGTCACCCCCTGTTGAATGTATGATCCCTAGATGCACGTGGGCGCTGGTCGATGACGAGCTGGCTCGGTGGAGGCGGCAACAATGGTGGCAGTGGAGGCGGCAACGATGATAGTTTCAACATCGAGGAGTGGTGAAGGACCTTCCTGGATACAACGAAGACGACCTAGGGACTGACCCCATGGGCGGTGGAATCTCTAGGGAGGACTTGCTCTCCCTCGCAAAGTCGAATAGCGACTAATTTTTTTGGTTAGATTTAGATTTTAGCTTATGTTTGAGTTCAAGTTTTAGTATCGCTTTGAACTATGTTTCGACGGATGATAATGTAAATTATGTGTCGAATTTCGGTTTAGAAGTTTGTTTAGATCGAATCTATGTTCATCTTAACCAAATTTTATTTTACTCCGCTAAATTTAGGGGATCAGCTAGAACCGACCAAAACTTAGTGGACTAAATTTACTCCATTAAGGTTTACCCGGCCAAATACTCCTGTATCTTTTATGGGCTCGGCTAGAGTTGCTTTAAGAGATCAGAGAAATGGGTGTGTGCAGCACGGGAGTGGATGAAGATGATGTCGCCAAGGCCGGCCGATGGCTGATTTGGGAATATTAATGTGAGCTTGGGAAAGACAAGAACCGGACGCCTCATGAGAGGTAGGATAGATGAGAAACCCACCATGACAGGGTAGACGAACTCACCGGCACCGGATATTGGCCAAGGGCGGCCTCCCTGGTCATCCATAGCCATAGGACTCTTTTTAAGTGAGAGATCGATGGACTTATTTCATTTTATTTTGCATGGGACATCGATGGACTTGAAGAGAGGAGACTTGCGACTTTGCGAGGAGTTAGTACTATGGTCCAGTATAGCCCATCTGCAGATGTATTCACCTCTATATTCTAAAACGTATATGTGACACAGATTTAACCGACACAGATCCCAAGCTAAGCTGTACCACTCAGATTTCCGAAGCATCTGCGCTTGCGAGTCATTTCATCGCTCTCCCAACAATTCCTAGTAAAGGTTCAAATGTGATTTGCCAAACCAAAATACTCAGCAACAACTGCTGCAGTATATTACTCGCATTGCATAACTGGTTTCGCACATAGGCATTATTTTCAGGGGACAATCTTGTACATATAACCATTGTCTAGGCCGGAAAATTAAGGAGCAGATAAAGGAGGAGGAGGGGAGGTTGTCATGGCAACTAGCACGTCTTGTAAAGACGAGGATTTGTTGCAATTGCTCTTGCAGTCATCCATAGTGGGGTAGTAGACGTCAGTTACCAAACAATGGAAGCAAAGACCATCGTGGTATGTACAACCGTCAGGAGATTTTTCAACGCATAGCCCGTCTGGTAGATCGATCTTCTTGCTGTCGGTGTCAGCCATGATTTGGCATGTATATTATGGAGTAATAACAAACGAACAACCATCGTTATGCAATTATTTTAGAGTAGTGTGTATGTATATATATGCATATAAACGATGGAACCAGTTACAAAGCAAAATAGAAAGGCCTTTGATAGCTATACTAGGTACATACTTCCAGCCAGGACAAGTGAAGAAAAATTAAGCATTGTGAAGATACATAAATATTGGTGTGCTAGCTGCCTTACATTGAGCAACAGTAGCAGAGCATACGAGATGTAGACACACTAGGGCTCCTAGTGCAAGGATGCGAATCGTGTACTTGTCCATGGCCAACCAGATACAACACTAGCTACGCAGGCACTCAGGTCACTTTGGTTGTCGATGAGAAATGTTTGGTTACCAATGAGCACATGAGTCGATCGTATATATTGAGAGAAGAGAGAACCGGTCATCCTTATCCCGTGTAAACCATCAAGCAATAAAATTGGATTTATTTAATATCATCCTATATTATGAACCCTCATTAAAAGCACAAATCAAGTCAGACTAATTTTCTCCCTTTTTAGACAAGTTCCCAAATTTGGTTGGACTTATCTCCTATGTCTATATTTGTATATTTCATAATTGTAATTAATTCTCCAATAGTCATGCTTAGATCAAAGGGATGGTTCCTCCACCTCGGCTGCTGAAGAGGGCTCATGGAAAAGTTTATGGAAAGTTCTGGTGCCGGGAAACGTGAGGCTGTTCCTTTGGCATCTATCCATACATTCTTTACCAACAAATGATGTTGGGGCACACAGCCATATGGCGGACTCTAGCTCATGCGGTTTTTGTGGATCACCTGACTCATGGAGTCACCCCCTGTTGAATGTATGATCCCTAGATGCATGTGGGCGCTGGTCGATGACGGGCTGGCTCGGTGGAGGCGGCAACAATGGTGGCAGTGGAGGCGGCAACGATGACAGCTTCAACATCGAGGAGTGGTGAAGGACCTTCCTGGATACAACGAAGACGACCTAGGGACTGACCCCATGGGCGGTGGAATCTCTAGGGAGGACTTGCTCTCCCTCGCAAAGTCGAATAGCGACTAATTTTTTTGGTTAGATTTAGATTTTAGCTTATGTTTGAGTTCAAGTTTTAGTATCGCTTTGAACTATGTTTCGACGGATGATAATGTAAATTATGTGTCGAATTTCGGTTTAGAAGTTTGTTTAGATCGAATCTATGTTCATCTTAACCAAATTTGATTTTACTCCGCTAAATTTAGGGGATCAGCTAGAACCGACCAAAACTTAGTGGACTAAATTTACTCCATTAAGGTTTACCCGGCCAAATACTCCTGTATCTTTTATGGGCTCGGCTAGAGTTGCTTTAAGAGATCAGAGAAATGGGTGTGTGCAGCACGGGAGTGGATGAAGATGATGTCGCCAATGCCGGCCGAGGGCTGATTTGGGAATATTAATGTGAGCTTGAGAAAGACAAGAACCGGACGCCTCATGAGAGGTAGGATAGATGAGAAACCCACCATGACAGGGTAGACGAACTCACCGGCGCCGGATATTGGCCAAGGGCGGCCTCCCTGGTCATCCATAGCCATAGGACTCTTTTTAAGTGAGAGATCGATGGACTTATTTCATTTTATTTTGCATGGGACATCGATGGACTTGAAGAGAGGAGACTTGCGACTTTGCGAGGAGTTAGTACTATGGTTTAGTATAGCCCATCTGCAGATGTATTCACCTCTGTATTCTAAAACGTATATGTGACACAGATTTAACCGACACAGATCCCAAGCTAAGCTGTACCACTCAGATTTCCGGAGCATCTGCGCTTGCGAGTCATTTCATCGCTCTCCCAACAATTGCTAGTAAAGGTTCAAATGTGATTTGCCAAACCAAAATACTCAGCAACAACTGCTGCAGTATATTACTCGCATTGCATAACTGGTTTCCGCACATAGGCATTATTTTCAGGGGACAATCTTGTACATATAACCATTGTCTAGGCCGGAAAATTAAGGAGCAGATAAAGGAGGAGGAGGGGAGGTTGTCATGGCAACTAGCACGTCTTGTAAAGACGAGGATTTGTTGCAATTGCTCTTGCAGTCATCCATAGTGGGGTAGTAGACGTCAGTTACCAAACAATGGAAGCAAAGACCATCGTGGTATGTACAACCGTCAGGAGATACTTCAACGCATAGCCCGTCTGGTAGATCGATCTTCTTGCTGTCGGTGTCGGCCATGATTTGGCATGTATATTATGGAGTAATAACAAACGAACAACCATCGTTATGCAATTATTTTAGAGTAGTGTGTATGTATATATATGCATATAAACGATGGAACCAGTTACAAAGCAAAATAGAAAGGCCTTTGATAGCTATACTAGGTACATACTTCCAGCCAGGACAAGTGAAGAAAAATTAAGCATTGTGAAGATACATAAATATTGGTGTGCTAGCTGCCTTACATTGAGCAACAGTAGCAGAGCATACGAGATGTAGACACACTAGGGCTCCTAGTGCAAGGATGCGAATCGTGTACTTGTCCATGGCCAACCAGATACAACACTAGCTACGCAGGCACTCAGGTCACTTTGGTTGTCGATGAGAAATGTTTGGTTACCAATGAGCACATGAGTCGATCGTATATATTGAGAGAAGAGAGAACCGGTCATCCTTATCCCGTGTAAACCATCAAGCAATAAAATTGGATTTATTTAATATCATCCTATATTATGAACCCTCATTAAAAGCACAAATCAAGTCAGACTAATTTTCTCCCTTTTTAGACAAGTTCCCAAATTTGGTTGGACTTATCTCCTATGTCTATATTTGTATATTTCATAATTGTAATTAATTCTCCAATAGTCATGCTTAGATCGAAGGGATGGTTCCTCCACCTCGGCTGCTGAAGAGGGCTCATGGAAAAGTTTATGGAAAGTTCTGGTGCCGGGAAACGTGAGGCTGTTCCTTTGGCATCTATCCATACATTCTTTACCAACAAATGATATAGGGCACACAGCCATATGGTGGACTCTAGCTCATGCGGTTTTTGTGGATCACCTGACTCATGGAGTCACCCCCTGTTGAATGTATGATCCCTAGATGCACGTGGGCGGTGGTCGATGACGAGCTGGCTCGGTGGAGGCGGCAACAATGGTGGCAGTGGAGGCGGCAACGATGATAGTTTCAACATCGAGGAGTGGTGAAGGACCTTCCTGGATACAACGAAGACGACCTAGGGACTGACCCCATGGGCGGTGGAATCTCTAGGGAGGACTTGCTCTCCCTCGCAAAGTCGAATAGCGACTAATTTTTTTGGTTAGATTTAGATTTTAGCTTATGTTTGAGTTCAAGTTTTAGTATCGCTTTGAACTATGTTTCGACGGATGATAATGTAAATTATGTGTCGAATTTCGGTTTAGAAGTTTGTTTAGATCGAATCTATGTTCATCTTAACCAAATTTTATTTTACTCCGCTAAATTTAGGGGATCAGCTAGAACCGACCAAAACTTAGTGGACTAAATTTACTCCATTAAGGTTTACCCGGCCAAATACTCCTGTATCTTTTATGGGCTCGGCTAGAGTTGCTTTAAGAGATCAGAGAAATGGGTGTGTGCAGCACGGGAGTGGATGAAGATGATGTCGCCAAGGCCGGCCGATGGCTGATTTGGGAATATTAATGTGAGCTTGGGAAAGACAAGAACCGGACGCCTCATGAGAGGTAGGATAGATGAGAAACCCACCATGACAGGGTAGACGAACTCACCGGCGCCGGATATTGGCCAAGGGCGGCCTCCCTGGTCATCCATAGCCATAGGACTCTTTTTAAGTGAGAGATCGATGGACTTATTTCATTTTATTTTGCATGGGACATCGATGGACTTGAAGAGAGGAGACTTGCGACTTTGCGAGGAGTTAGTACTATGGTCCAGTATAGCCCATCTGCAGATGTATTCACCTCTGTATTCTAAAACGTATATGTGACACAGATTTAACCGACACAGATCCCAAGCTAAGCTGTACCACTCAGATTTCCGGAGCATCTGCGCTTGCGAGTCATTTCATCGCTCTCCCAACAATTGCTAGTAAAGGTTCAAATGTGATTTGCCAAACCAAAATACTCAGCAACAACTGCTGCAGTATATTACTCGCATTGCATAACTGGTTTCCGCACATAGGCATTATTTTCAGGGGACAATCTTGTACATATAACCATTGTCTAGGCCGGAAAATTAAGGAGCAGATAAAGGAGGAGGAGGGGAGGTTGTCATGGCAACTAGCACGTCTTGTAAAGACGAGGATTTGTTGCAATTGCTCTTGCAGTCATCCATAGTGGGGTAGTAGACGTCAGTTACCAAACAATGGAAGCAAAGACCATCGTGGTATGTACAACCGTCAGGAGATATTTCAACGCATAGCCCGTCTGGTAGATCGATCTTCTTGCTGTCGGTGTCAGCCATGATTTGGCCTGTATATTATGGAGTAATAACAAACGAACAACCATCATTATGCAATTATTTTAGAGTAGTGTGTATGTATATATATGCATATAAACGATGGAACCAGTTACAAAGCAAAATAGAAAGGCCTTTGATAGCTATACTAGGTACATACTTCCAGCCAGGACAAGTGAAGAAAAATTAAGCATTGTGAAGATACATAAATATTGGTGTGCTAGCTGCCTTACATTGAGCAACAGTAGCAGAGCATACGAGATGTAGACACACTAGGGCTCCTAGTGCAAGGATGCGAATCGTGTACTTGTCCATGGCCAACCAGATACAACACTAGCTACGCAGGCACTCAGGTCACTTTGGTTGTCGATGAGAAATGTTTGGTTACCAATGAGCACATGAGTCGATCGTATATATTGAGAGAAGAGAGAACCGGTCATCCTTATCCCGTGTAAACCATCAAGCAATAAAATTGGATTTATTTAATATCATCCTATATTATGAACCCTCATTAAAAGCACAAATCAAGTCAGACTAATTTTCTCCCTTTTTAGACAAGTTCCCAAATTTGGTTGGACTTATCTCCTATGTCTATATTTGTATATTTCATAATTGTAATTAATTCTCCAATAGTCATGCTTAGATCAAAGGGATGGTTCCTCCACCTCGGCTGCTGAAGAGGGCTCATGGAAAAGTTTATGGAAAGTTCTGGTGCCGGGAAACGTGAGGCTGTTCCTTTGGCATCTATCCATACATTCTTTACCAACAAATGATGTTGGGGCACACAGCCATATGGCGGACTCTAGCTCATGCGGTTTTTGTGGATCACCTGACTCATGGAGTCACCCCCTGTTGAATGTATGATCCCTAGATGCATGTGGGCGCTGGTCGATGACGGGCTGGCTCGGTGGAGGCGGCAACAATGGTGGCAGTGGAGGCGGCAACGATGACAGCTTCAACATCGAGGAGTGGTGAAGGACCTTCCTGGATACAACGAAGACGACCTAGGGACTGACCCCATGGGCGGTGGAATCTCTAGGGAGGACTTGCTCTCCCTCGCAAAGTCGAATAGCGACTAATTTTTTTGGTTAGATTTAGATTTTAGCTTATGTTTGAGTTCAAGTTTTAGTATCGCTTTGAACTATGTTTCGACGGATGATAATGTAAATTATGTGTCGAATTTCGGTTTAGAAGTTTGTTTAGATCGAATCTATGTTCATCTTAACCAAATTTGATTTTACTCCGCTAAATTTAGGGGATCAGCTAGAACCGACCAAAACTTAGTGGACTAAATTTACTCCATTAAGGTTTACCCGGCCAAATACTCCTGTATCTTTTATGGGCTCGGCTAGAGTTGCTTTAAGAGATCAGAGAAATGGGTGTGTGCAGCACGGGAGTGGATGAAGATGATGTCGCCAAGGCCGGCCGAGGGCTGATTTGGGAATATTAATGTGAGCTTGGGAAAGACAAGAACCGGACGCCTCATGAGAGGTAGGATAGATGAGAAACCCACCATGACAGGGTAGACGAACTCACCGGCGCCGGATATTGGCCAAGGGCGGCCTCCCTGGTCATCCATAGCCATAGGACTCTTTTTAAGTGAGAGATCGATGGACTTATTTCATTTTATTTTGCATGGGACATCGATGGACTTGAAGAGAGGAGACTTGCGACTTTGCGAGGAGTTAGTACTATGGTCCAGTATAGCCCATCTGCAGATGTATTCACCTCTGTATTCTAAAACGTATATGTGACACAGATTTAACCGACACAGATCCCAAGCTAAGCTGTACCACTCAGATTTCCGGAGCATCTGCGCTTGCGAGTCATTTCATCGCTCTCCCAACAATTCCTAGTAAAGGTTCAAATGTGATTTGCCAAACCAAAATACTCAGCAACAACTGCTGCAGTATATTACTCGCATTGCATAACTGGTTTCGCACATAGGCATTATTTTCAGGGGACAATCTTGTACATATAACCATTGTCTAGGCCGGAAAATTAAGGAGCAGATAAAGGAGGAGGAGGGGAGGTTGTCATGGCAACTAGCACGTCTTGTAAAGACGAGGATTTGTTGCAACTGCTCTTGCAGTCATCCATAGTGGGGTAGTAGACGTCAGTTACCAAACAATGGAAGCAAAGACCATCGTGGTATGTACAACTGTCAGGAGATTTTTCAACGCATAGCCCGTCTGGTAGATCGATCTTCTTGCTGTCGGTGTCAGCCATGATTTGGCATGTATATTATGGAGTAATAACAAACGAACAACCATCGTTATGCAATTATTTTAGAGTAGTGTGTATGTATATATATGCATATAAACGATGGAACCAGTTACAAAGCAAAATAGAAAGGCCTTTGATAGCTATACTAGGTACATACTTCCAGCCAGGACAAGTGAAGAAAAATTAAGCATTGTGAAGATACATAAATATTGGTGTGCTAGCTGCCTTACATTGAGCAACAGTAGCAGAGCATACGAGATGTAGACACACTAGGGCTCCTAGTGCAAGGATGCGAATCGTGTACTTGTCCATGGCCAACCAGATACAACACTAGCTACGCAGGCACTCAGGTCACTTTGGTTGTCGATGAGAAATGTTTGGTTACCAATGAGCACATGAGTCGATCGTATATATTGAGAGAAGAGAGAACCGGTCATCCTTATCCCGTGTAAACCATCAAGCAATAAAATTGGATTTATTTAATATCATCCTATATTATGAACCCTCATTAAAATCACAAATCAAGTCAGACTAATTTTCTCCCTTTTTAGACAAGTTCCCAAATTTGGTTGGACTTATCTCCTATGTCTATATTTGTATATTTCAGAATTGTAATTAATTCTCCAATAGTCATGCTTAGATCAAAGGGATGGTTCCTCCACCTCGGCTGCTGAAGAGGGCTCATGGAAAAGTTTATGGAAAGTTCTGGTGCCGGGAAACGTGAGGCTGTTCCTTTGGCATCTATCCATACATTCTTTACCAACAAATGATGTTGGGGCACACAGCCATATGGCGGACTCTAGCTCATGCGGTTTTTGTGGATCACCTGACTCATGGAGTCACCCCCTGTTGAATGTATGATCCCTAGATGCACGTGGGCGCTGGTCGATGACGAGCTGGCTCGGTGGAGGCGGCAACAATGGTGGCAGTGGAGGCGGCAACGATGACAGCTTCAACATCGAGGAGTGGTGAAGGACCTTCCTGGATACAACGAAGACGACCTAGGGACTGACCCCATGGGCGGTGGAATCTCTAGGGAGGACTTGCTCTCCCTCGCAAAGTCGAATAGCGACTAATTTTTTTGGTTAGATTTAGATTTTAGCTTATGTTTGAGTTCAAGTTTTAGTATCGCTTTGAACTATGTTTCGACGGATGATAATGTAAATTATGTGTCGAATTTCGGTTTAGAAGTTTGTTTAGATCGAATCTATGTTCATCTTAACCAAATTTGATTTTACTCCGCTAAATTTAGGGGATCAGCTAGAACCGACCAAAACTTAGTGGACTAAATTTACTCCATTAAGGTTTACCCGGCCAAATACTCCTGTATCTTTTATGGGCTCGGCTAGAGTTGCTTTAAGAGATCAGAGAAATGGGTGTGTGCAGCACGGGAGTGGATGAAGATGATGTCGCCAATGCCGGCCGAGGGCTGATTTGGGAATATTAATGTGAGCTTGAGAAAGACAAGAACCGGACGCCTCATGAGAGGTAGGATAGATGAGAAACCCACCATGACAGGGTAGACGAACTCACCGGCGCCGGATATTGGCCAAGGGCGGCCTCCCTGGTCATCCATAGCCATAGGACTCTTTTTAAGTGAGAGATCGATGGACTTATTTCATTTTATTTTGCATGGGACATCGATGGACTTGAAGAGAGGAGACTTGCGACTTTGCGAGGAGTTAGTACTATGGTTTAGTATAGCCCATCTGCAGATGTATTCACCTCTGTATTCTAAAACGTATATGTGACACAGATTTAACCGACACAGATCCCAAGCTAAGCTGTACCACTCAGATTTCCGGAGCATCTGCGCTTGCGAGTCATTTCATCGCTCTCCCAACAATTGCTAGTAAAGGTTCAAATGTGATTTGCCAAACCAAAATACTCAGCAACAACTGCTGCAGTATATTACTCGCATTGCATAACTGGTTTCCGCACATAGGCATTATTTTCAGGGGACAATCTTGTACATATAACCATTGTCTAGGCCGGAAAATTAAGGAGCAGATAAAGGAGGAGGAGGGGAGGTTGTCATGGCAACTAGCACGTCTTGTAAAGACGAGGATTTGTTGCAATTGCTCTTGCAGTCATCCATAGTGGGGTAGTAGACGTCAGTTACCAAACAATGGAAGCAAAGACCATCGTGGTATGTACAACCGTCAGGAGATATTTCAACGCATAGCCCGTCTGGTAGATCGATCTTCTTGCTGTCGGTGTCAGCCATGATTTGGCCTGTATATTATGGAGTAATAACAAACGAACAACCATCATTATGCAATTATTTTAGAGTAGTGTGTATGTATATATATGCATATAAACGATGGAACCAGTTACAAAGCAAAATAGAAAGGCCTTTGATAGCTATACTAGGTACATACTTCCAGCCAGGACAAGTGAAGAAAAATTAAGCATTGTGAAGATACATAAATATTGGTGTGCTAGCTGCCTTACATTGAGCAACAGTAGCAGAGCATACGAGATGTAGACACACTAGGGCTCCTAGTGCAAGGATGCGAATCGTGTACTTGTCCATGGCCAACCAGATACAACACTAGCTACGCAGGCACTCAGGTCACTTTGGTTGTCGATGAGAAATGTTTGGTTACCAATGAGCACATGAGTCGATCGTATATATTGAGAGAAGAGAGAACCGGTCATCCTTATCCCGTGTAAACCATCAAGCAATAAAATTGGATTTATTTAATATCATCCTATATTATGAACCCTCATTAAAAGCACAAATCAAGTCAGACTAATTTTCTCCCTTTTTAGACAAGTTCCCAAATTTGGTTGGACTTATCTCCTATGTCTATATTTGTATATTTCATAATTGTAATTAATTCTCCAATAGTCATGCTTAGATCAAAGGGATGGTTCCTCCACCTCGGCTGCTGAACAGGGCTCATGGAAAAGTTTATGGAAAGCTCTGGTGCCGGGAAACGTGAGGCTGTTCCTTTGGCATCCATCCATACATTCTTTACCAACAAATGATGTTGGGGCACACAGCCATATGGCGGACTCTAGCTCATGCGGTTTTTGTGGATCACCTGACTCATGGAGTCACCCCCTGTTGAATGTATGATCCCTAGATGCACGTGGGCGCTGGTCGATGACGAGCTGGCTCGGTGGAGGCGGCAACAATGGTAGCAGTGGAGGCGGCAACGATGACAGCTTCAACATCGAGGAGTGGTGAAGGACCTTCCTGGATACAACGAAGACGACCTAGGGACTGACCCCATGGGCGGTGGAATCTCTAGGGAGGACTTGCTCTCCCTCGCAAAGTCGAATAGCGACTAATTTTTTTGGTTAGATTTAGATTTTAGCTTATGTTTGAGTTCAAGTTTTAGTATCGCTTTGAACTATGTTTCGACGGATGATAATGTAAATTATGTGTCGAATTTTGGTTTAGAAGTTTGTTTAGATCGAATCTATGTTCATCTTAACCAAATTTGATTTTACTCCGCTAAATTTAGGGGATCAGCTAGAACCGACCAAAACTTAGTGGACTAAATTTACTCCATTAAGGTTTACCCGGCCAAATACTCCTGTATCTTTTATGGGCTCGGCTAGAGTTGCTTTAAGAGATCAGAGAAATGGGTGTGTGCAGCACGGGAGTGGATGAAGATGATGTCGCCAAGGCCGGCCGAGGGCTGATTTGGGAATATTAATGTGAGCTTGAGAAAGACAAGAACCGGACGCCTCATGAGAGGTAGGATAGATGAGAAACCCACCATGACAGGGTAGACGAACTCACCGGCGCCGGATATTGGCCAAGGGCGGCCTCCCTGGTCATCCATAGCCATAGGACTCTTTTTAAGTGAGAGATCGATGGACTTATTTCATTTTATTTTGCATGGGACATCGATGGGCTTGAAGAGAGGAGACTTGCGACTTTGCGAGGAGTTAGTACTATGGTCTAGTATAGCCCATCTGCAGATGTATTCACCTCTGTATTCTAAAACGTATATGTGACACAGATTTAACCGACACAGATCCCAAGCTAAGCTGTACCACTCAGATTTCCGGAGCATCTGCGCTTGCGAGTCATTTCATCGCTCTCCCAACAATTCCTAGTAAAGGTTCAAATGTGATTTGCCAAACCAAAATACTCAGCAACAACTGCTGCAGTATATTACTCGCATTGCATAACTGGTTTCCGCACATAGGCATTATTTTCAGGGGACAATCTTGTACATATAACCATTGTCTAGGCCGGAAAATTAAGGAGCAGATAAAGGAGGAGGAGGGGAGGTTGTCATGGCAACTAGCACGTCTTGTAAAGACGAGGATTTGTTGCAATTGCTCTTGCAGTCATCCATAGTGGGGTAGTAGACGTCAGTTACCAAACAATGGAAGCAAAGACCATCGTGGTATGTACAACCGTCAGGAGATTTTTCAACGCATAGCCCGTCTGGTAGATCGATCTTCTTACTGTCGGTGTCAGCCATGATTTGGCCTGTATATTATGGAGTAATAACAAACGAACAACCATCGTTATGCAATTATTTTAGAGTAGTGTGTATGTATATATATGCATATAAACGATGGAACCAGTTACAAAGCAAAATAGAAAGGCCTTTGATAGCTATACTAGGTACATACTTCCAGCCAGGACAAGTGAAGAAAAATTAAGCATTGTGAAGATACATAAATATTGGTGTGCTAGCTGCCTTACATTGAGCAACAGTAGCAGAGCATACGAGATGTAGACACACTAGGGCTCCTAGTGCAAGGATGCGAATCGTGTACTTGTCCATGGCCAACCAGATACAACACTAGCTACGCAGGCACTCAGGTCACTTTGGTTGTCGATGAGAAATGTTTGGTTACCAATGAGCACATGAGTCGATCGTATATATTGAGAGAAGAGAGAACCGGTCATCCTTATCCCGTGTAAACCATCAAGCAATAAAATTGGATTTATTTAATATCATCCTATATTATGAACCCTCATTAAAAGCACAAATCAAGTCAGACTAATTTTCTCCCTTTTTAGACAAGTTCCCAAATTTGGTTGGACTTATCTCCTATGTCTATATTTGTATATATCAGAATTGTAATTAATTCTCCAATAGTCATGCTTAGATCAAAGGGATGGTTCCTCCACCTCGGCTGCTGAAGAGGGCTCATGGAAAAGTTTATGGAAAGTTCTGGTGCCGGGAAACGTGAGGCTGTTCCTTTGGCATCTATCCATACATTCTTTACCAACAAATGATGTTGGGGCACACAGCCATATGGCGGACTCTAGCTCATGCGGTTTTTGTGGATCACCTGACTCATGGAGTCACCCCCTGTTGAATGTATGATCCCTAGATGCACGTGGGCGCTGGTCGATGATGAGCTGGCTCGGTGGAGGCGGCAACAATGGTGGAAGTGGAGGCGGCAACGATGACAGCTTCAACATCGAGGAGTGGTGAAGGACCTTCCTGGATACAACGAAGACGACCTAGGGACTGACCCCATGGGCGGTGGAATCTCTAGGGAGGACTTGCTCTCCCTCGCAAAGTCGAATAGCGACTAATTTTTTTGGTTAGATTTAGATTTTAGCTTATGTTTGAGTTCAAGTTTTAGTATCGCTTTGAACTATGTTTCGACGGATGATAATGTAAATTATGTGTCGAATTTCGGTTTAGAAGTTTGTTTAGATCGAATCTATGTTCATCTTAACCAAATTTGATTTTACTCCGCTAAATTTAGGGGATCAGCTAGAACCGACCAAAACTTAGTGGACTAAATTTACTCCATTAAGGTTTACCCGGCCAAATACTCCTGTATCTTTTATGGGCTCGGCTAGAGTTGCTTTAAGAGATCAGAGAAATGGGTGTGTGCAGCATGGGAGTGGATGAAGATGATGTCGCCAAGGCCGGCCGAGGGCTGATTTGGGAATATTAATGTGAGCTTGGGAAAGACAGAACCGGACGCCTCATGAGAGGTAGGATAGATGAGAAACCCACCATGACAGGGTAGACGAACTCACCGGCGCCGGATATTGGCCAAGGGCGGCCTCCCTGGTCATCCATAGCCATAGGACTCTTTTTAAGTGAGAGATCGATGGACTTATTTCATTTTATTTTGCATGGGACATCGATGGGCTTGAAGAGAGGAGACTTGCGACTTTGCGAGGAGTTAGTACTATGGTCTAGTATAGCCCATCTGCAGATGTATTCACCTCTGTATTCTAAAACGTATATGTGACACAGATTTAACTGACACAGATCCCAAGCTAAGCTGTACCACTCAGATTTCCGGAGCATCTGCGCTTGCGAGTCATTTCATCGCTCTCCCAACAATTGCTAGTAAAGGTTCAAATGTTATTTGCCAAACCAAAATACTCAGCAACAACTGCTGCAGTATATTACTCGCATTGCATAACTGGTTTCCGCACATAGGCATTATTTTCAGGGGACAATCTTGTACATATAACCATTGTCTAGGCCGGAAAATTAAGGAGCAGATAAAGGAGGAGGAGGGGAGGTTGTCATGGCAACTAGCACGTCTTGTAAAGACGAGGATTTGTTGCAATTGCTCTTGCAGTCATCCATAGTGGGGTAGTAGACGTCAGTTACCAAACAATGGAAGCAAAGACCATCGTGGTATGTACAACCGTCAGGAGATATTTCAACGCATAGCCCGTCTGGTAGATCGATCTTCTTGCTGTCGGTGTCAGCCATGATTTGGCCTGTATATTATGGAGTAATAACAAACGAACAACCAACGTTATGCAATTATTTTAGAGTAGTGTGTATGTATATATATGCATATAAACGATGGAACCAGTTACAAAGCAAAATAGAAAGGCCTTTGATAGCTATACTAGGTACATACTTCCAGCCAGGACAAGTGAAGAAAAATTAAGCATTGTGAAGATACATAAATATTGGTGTGCTAGCTGCCTTACATTGAGCAACAGTAGCAGAGCATACGAGATGTAGACACACTAGGGCTCCTAGTGCAAGGATGCGAATCGTGTACTTGTCCATGGCCAACCAGATACGACACTAGCTACGCAGGCACTCAGGTCACTTTGGTTGTCGATGAGAAATGTTTGGTTACCAATGAGCACATGAGTCGATCGTATATATTGAGAGAAGAGAGAACCGGTCATCCTTATCCCGTGTAAACCATCAAGCAATAAAATTGGATTTATTTAATATCATCCTATATTATGAACCCTCATTAAAAGCACAAATCAAGTCAGACTAATTTTCTCCCTTTTTAGACAAGTTCCCAAATTTGGTTGGACTTATCTCCTATGTCTATATTTGTATATTTCATAATTGTAATTAATTCTCCAATAGTCATGCTTAGATCAAAGGGATGGTTCCTCCACCTCGGCTGCTGAAGAGGGCTCATGGAAAAGTTTATGGAAAGCTGTGGTGCCGGGAAACGTGAGGCTGTTCCTTTGGCATCCATCCATACATTCTTTACCAACAAATGATGTTGGGGCACACAGCCATATGGCGGACTCTAGCTCATGCGGTTTTTGTGGATCACCTGACTCATGGAGTCACCCCCTGTTGAATGTATGATCCCTAGATGCACGTGGGCGCTGGTCGATGACGAGCTGGCTCGGTGGAGGCGGCAACAATGGTGGCAGTGGAGGCGGCAACAATGACAGCTTCAACATCGAGGAGTGGTGAAGGACCTTCCTGGATACAACGAAGACGACCTAGGGACTGACCCCATGGGCGGTGGAATCTCTAGGGAGGACTTGCTCTCCCTCGCAAAGTCGAATAGTGACTAATTTTTTTGGTTAGATTTAGATTTTAGCTTATGTTTGAGTTCAAGTTTTAGTATCGCTTTGAACTATGTTTCGACGGATGATAATGTAAATTATGTGTCGAATTTTGGTTTAGAAGTTTGTTTAGATCGAATCTATGTTCATCTTAACCAAATTTGATTTTACTCCGCTAAATTTAGGGGATCAGCTAGAACCGACCAAAACTTAGTGGACTAAATTTACTCCATTAAGGTTTACCCGGCCAAATACTCCTGTATCTTTTATGGGCTCGGCTAGTGTTGCTTTAAGAGATCAGAGAAATGGGTGTGTGCAGCACGGGAGTGGATGAAGATGATGTCGCCAAGGCCGGCCGAGGGCTGATTTGGGAATATTAATGTGAGCTTGGGAAAGACAAGAACCGGACGCCTCATGAGAGGTAGGATAGATGAGAAACCCACCATGGACAGGGTAGACGAACTCACCGGCGCCGGACATTGGCCAAGGGCGGCCTCCCTGGTCATCCATAGCCATAGGACTCTTTTTAAGTGAGAGATCGATGGACTTATTTCATTTTATTTTGCATGGGACATCGATGGGCTTGAAGAGAGGAGACTTGCGACTTTGCGAGGAGTTAGTACTATGGTCCAGTATAGCCCATCTGCAGATGTATTCACCTCTGTATTCTAAAACGTATATGTGACACATATTTAACCGACACAGATCCCAAGCTAAGCTGTACCACTCAGATTTCCGGAGCATCTGCGCTTGCGAGTCATTTCATCGCTCTCCCAACAATTGCTAGTAAAGGTTCAAATGTGATTTGCCAAACCAAAATACTCAGCAACAACTGCTGCAGTATATTACTCGCATTGCATAACTGGTTTCCGCACATAGGCATTATTTTCAGGGGACAATCTTGTACATATAACCATTGTCTAGGCCGGAAAATTAAGGAGCAGATAAAGGAGGAGGAGGGGAGGTTGTCATGGCAACTAGCACGTCTTGTAAAGACGAGGATTTGTTGCAATTGCTCTTGCAGTCATCCATAGTGGGGTAGTAGACGTCAGTTACCAAACAATGGAAGCAAAGACCATCGTGGTATGTACAACCGTCAGGAGATATTTCAACGCATAGCCCGTCTGGTAGATCGATCTTCTTGCTGTCGGTGTCAGCCATGATTTGGCCTGTATATTATGGAGTAATAACAAACGAACAACCATCGTTATGCAATTATTTTAGAGTAGTGTGTATGTATATATATGCATATAAACGATGGAACCAGTTACAAAGCAAAATAGAAAGGCCTTTGATAGCTATACTAGGTACATACTTCCAGCCAGGACAAGTGAAGAAAAATTAAGCATTGTGAAGATACATAAATATTGGTGTGCTAGCTGCCTTACATTGAGCAACAGTAGCAGAGCATACGAGATGTAGACACACTAGGGCTCCTAGTGCAAGGATGCGAATCGTGTACTTGTCCATGGCCAACCAGATACAACACTAGCTACGCAGGCACTCAGGTCACTTTGGTTGTCGATGAGAAATGTTTGGTTACCAATGAGCACATGAGTCGATCGTATATATTGAGAGAAGAGAGAACCGGTCATCCTTATCCCGTGTAAACCATCAAGCAATAAAATTGGATTTATTTAATATCATCCTATATTATGAACCCTCATTAAAAGCACAAATCAAGTCAGACTAATTTTCTCCCTTTTTAGACAAGTTCCCAAATTTGGTTGGACTTATCTCCTATGTCTATATTTGTATATTTCATAATTGTAATTAATTCTCCAATAGTCATGCTTAGATCAAAGGGATGGTTCCTCCACCTCGGCTGCTGAAGAGGGCTCATGGAAAAGTTTATGAAAAGCTCTGGTGCCGGGAAACGTGAGGCTGTTCCTTTGGCATCTATCCATACATTCTTTACCAACAAATGATGTTGGGGCACACAGCCATATGGCGGACTCTAGCTCATGCGGTTTTTGTGGATCACCTGACTCATGGAGTCACCCCCTGTTGAATGTATGATCCCTAGATGCACGTGGGCGCTGGTCGATGACGAGCTGGCTCGGTGGAGGCGACAACAATGGTGGCAGTGGAGGCGGCAACGATGACAGCTTCAACATCGAGGAGTGGTGAAGGACCTTCCTGGATACAACGAAGACGACCTAGGGACTGACCCCATGGGCGGTGGAATCTCTAGGGAGGACTTGCTCTCCCTCGCAAAGTCGAATAGCGACTAATTTTTTTGGTTAGATTTAGATTTTAGCTTATGTTTGAGTTCAAGTTTTAGTATCGCTTTGAACTATGTTTCGACGGATGATAATGTAAATTATGTGTCGAATTTTGGTTTAGAAGTTTGTTTAGATCGAATCTATGTTCATCTTAAGCAAATTTGATTTTACTCCGCTAAATTTAGGGGATCAGCTAGAACCGACCAAAACTTAGTGGACTAAATTTACTCCATTAAGGTTTACCCGGCCAAATACTCCTGTATCTTTTATGGGCTCGGCTAGAGTTGCTTTAAGAGATCAGAGAAATGGGTGTGTGCAGCACGGGAGTGGATGAAGATGATGTCGCCAAGGCCGGCCGAGGGCTGATTTGGGAATATTAATGTGAGCTTGGGAAAGACAAGAACCGGACGCCTCATGAGAGGTAGGATAGATGAGAAACCCACCATGACAGGGTAGACGAACTCACCGGCGCCGGATATTGGCCAAGGGCGGCCTCCCTGGTCATCCATAGCCATAGGACTCTTTTTAAGTGAGAGATCGATGGACTTATTTCATTTTATTTTGCATGGGACATCGATGGGCTTGAAGAGAGGAGACTTGCGACTTTGCGAGGAGTTAGTACTATGGTCCAGTATAGCCCATCTGCAGATGTATTCACCTCTGTATTCTAAAACGTATATGTGACACAGATTTAACCGACACAGATCCCAAGCTAAGCTATACCACTCAGATTTCCGGAGCATCTGCGCTTGCGAGTCATTTCATCGCTCTCCCAACAATTCCTAGTAAAGGTTCAAATGTGATTTGCCAAACCAAAATACTCAGCAACAACTGCTGCAGTATATTACTCGCATTGCATAACTGGTTTCCGCACATAGGCATTATTTTCAGGGGACAATCTTGTACATCTAACCATTGTCTAGGCCGGAAAATTAAGGAGCAGATAAAGGAGGAGGAGGGGAGGTTGTCATGGCAACTAGCACGTCTTGTAAAGACGAGGATTTGTTGCAATTGCTCTTGCAGTCATCCATAGTGGGGTAGTAGACGTCAGTTACCAAACAATGGAAGCAAAGACCATCGTGGTATGTACAACCGTCAGGAGATATTTCAACGCATAGCCCGTCTGGTAGATCGATCTTCTTGCTATCGGTGTCAGCCATGATTTGGCCTGTATATTATGGAGTAATAACAAACGAACAACCATCGTTATGCAATTATTTTAGAGTAGTGTGTATGTATATATATGCATATAAACGATGGAACCAGTTACAAAGCAAAATAGAAAGGCCTTTGATAGCTATACTAGGTACATACTTCCAGCCAGGACAAGTGAAGAAAAATTAAGCATTGTGAAGATACATAAATATTGGTGTGCTAGCTGCCTTACATTGAGCAACAGTAGCAGAGCATACGAGATGTAGACACACTAGGGCTCCTAGTGCAAGGATGCGAATCGTGTACTTGTCCATGGCCAACCAGATACAACACTAGCTACGCAGGCACTCAGGTCACTTTGGTTGTCGATGAGAAATGTTTGGTTACCAATGAGCACATGAGTCGATCGTATATATTGAGAGAAGAGAGAACCGGTCATCCTTATCCCGTGTAAACCATCAAGCAATAAAATTGGATTTATTTAATATCATCCTATATTATGAACCCTCATTAAAAGCACAAATCAAGTCAGACTAATTTTCTCCCTTTTTAGACAAGTTCCCAAATTTGGTTGAACTTATCTCCTATGTCTATATTTGTATATTTCATAATTGTAATTAATTCTCCAATAGTCATGCTTAGATCAAAGGGATGGTTCCTCCACCTCGGCTGCTGAAGAGGGCTCATGGAAAAGTTTATGGAAAGTTCTGGTGCCGGGAAACGTGAGGCTGTTCCTTTGGCATCTATCCATACATTCTTTACCAACAAATGATGTTGGGGCACACAGCCATATGGCGGACTCTAGCTCATGCGGTTTTTGTGGATCACCTGACTCATGGAGTCACCCCCTGTTGAATGTATGATCCCTAGATGCACGTGGGCGCTGGTCGATGACGAGCTGGCTCGGTGGAGGCGGCAACAATGGTGGCAGTGGAGGCGGCAACGATGACAGCTTCAACATCGAGGAGTGGTGAAGGACCTTCCTGGATACAACGAAGACGACCTAGGGACTGACCCCATGGGCGGTGGAATCTCTAGGGAGGACTTGCTCTCCCTCGCAAAGTCGAATAGCGACTAATTTTTTTGGTTAGATTTAGATTTTAGCTTATGTTTGAGTTCAAGTTTTAGTATCGCTTTGAACTATGTTTCGACGGATGATAATGTAAATTATGTGTCGAATTTTGGTTTAGAAGTTTGTTTAGATCGAATCTATGTTCATCTTAACCAAATTTGATTTTACTCCGCTAAATTTAGGGGATCAGCTAGAACCGACCAAAACTTAGTGGACTAAATTTACTCCATTAAGGTTTACCCGGCCAAATACTCCTGTATCTTTTATGGGCTCGGCTAGAGTTGCTTTAAGAGATCAGAGAAATGGGTGTGTGCAGCACGGGAGTGGATGAAGATGATGTCGCCAAGGCCGGCCGAGGGCTGATTTGGGAATATTAATGTGAGCTTGGGAAAGACAAGAACCGGACGCCTCATGAGAGGTAGGATAGATGAGAAACCCACCATGACAGGGTAGACGAACTCACCGGCGCCGGATATTGGCCAAGGGCGGCCTCCCTGGTCATCCATAGCCATAGGAATCTTTTTAAGTGAGAGATCGATGGACTTATTTCATTTTATTTTGCATGGGACATCGATGGGCTTGAAGAGAGGAGACTTGCGACTTTGCGAGGAGTTAGTACTATGGTCCAGTATAGCCCATCTGCAGATGTATTCACCTCTGTATTCTAAAACGTATATGTGACACAGATTTAACCGACACAGATCCCAAGCTAAGCTGTACCACTCAGATTTCCGGAGCATCTGCGCTTGCGAGTCATTTCATCGCTCTCCCAACAATTCCTAGTAAAGGTTCAAATGTGATTTGCCAAACCAAAATACTCAGCAACAACTGCTGCAGTATATTACTTGCATTGCATAACTGGTTTCCGCACATAGGCATTATTTTCAGGGGACAATCTTGTACATATAACCATTGTCTAGGCCGGAAAATTAAGGAGCAGATAAAGGAGGAGGAGGGGAGGTTGTCATGGCAACTAGCACGTCTTGTAAAGACGAGGATTTGTTGCAATTGCTCTTGCAGTCATCCATAGTGGGGTAGTAGACGTCAGTTACCAAACAATGGAAGCAAAGACCATCGTGGTATGTACAACCGTCAGGAGATATTTCAACGCATAGCCCGTCTGGTAGATCGATCTTCTTGCTGTCGGTGTCAGCCATGATTTGGCCTGTATATTATGGAGTAATAACAAACGAACAACCATCGTTATGCAATTATTTTAGAGTAGTGTGTATGTATATATATGCATATAAACGATGGAACCAGTTACAAAGCAAAATAGAAAGGCCTTTGATAGCTATACTAGGTACATACTTCCAGCCAGGACAAGTGAAGAAAAATTAAGCATTGTGAAGATACATAAATATTGGTGTGCTAGCTGCCTTACATTGAGCAACAGTAGCAGAGCATACGAGATGTAGACACACTAGGGCTCCTAGTGCAAGGATGCGAATCGTGTACTTGTCCATGGCCAACCAGATACAACACTAGCTACGCAGGCACTCAGGTCACTTTGGTTGTCGATGAGAAATGTTTGGTTACCAATGAGCACATGAGTCGATCGTATATATTGAGAGAAGAGAGAACCGGTCATCCTTATCCCGTGTAAACCATCAAGCAATAAAATTGGATTTATTTAATATCATCCTATATTATGAACCCTCATTAAAAGCACAAATCAAGTCAGACTAATTTTCTCCCTTTTTAGACAAGTTCCCAAATTTGGTTGGACTTATCTCCTATGTCTATATTTGTATATTTCATAATTGTAATTAATTCTCCAATAGTCATGCTTAGATCAAAGGGATGGTTCCTCCACCTCGGCTGCTGAAGAGGGCTCATGGAAAAGTTTATGGAAAGTTCTGGTGCCGGGAAACGTGAGGCTGTTCCTTTGGCATCTATCCATACATTCTTTACCAACAAATGATGTTGGGGCACACAGCCATATGGCGGACTCTAGCTCATGCGGTTTTTGTGGATCACCTGACTCATGGAGTCACCCCCTGTTGAATGTATGATCCCTAGATGCACGTGGGCGCTGGTCGATGACGAGCTGGCTCGGTGGAGGCGGCAACAATGGTGGCAGTGGAGGCGGCAACGATGACAGCTTCAACATCAAGGAGTGGAGAAGGACCTTCCTGGATACAACGAAGACGACCTAGGGACTGACCCCATGGGCGGTGGAATCTCTAGGGAGGACTTGCTCTCCCTCGCAAAGTCGAATAGCGACTAATTTTTTTGGTTAGATTTAGATTTTAGCTTATGTTTGAGTTCAAGTTTTAGTATCGCTTTGAACTATGTTTCGACGGATGATAATGTAAATTATGTGTCGAATTTTGGTTTAGAAGTTTGTTTAGATCGAATCTATGTTCATCTTAACCAAATTTGATTTTACTCCGCTAAATTTAGGGGATCAGCTAGAACCGACCAAAACTTAGTGGACTAAATTTACTCCATTAAGGTTTACCCGGCCAAATACTCCTGTATCTTTTATGGGCTCGGCTAGAGTTGCTTTAAGAGATCAGAGAAATGGGTGTGTGCAGCACGGGAGTGGATGAAGATGATGTCGCCAAGGCCGGCCGAGGGCTGATTTGGGAATATTAATGTGAGCTTGGGAAAGACAAGAACCGGACGCCTCATGAGAGGTAGGATAGATGAGAAACCCACCATGACAGGGTAGACGAACTCACCGGCGCCGGATATTGGCCAAGGGCGGCCTCCCTGGTCATCCATAGCCATAGGACTCTTTTTAAGTGAGAGATCGATGGACTTATTTCATTTTATTTTGCATGGGACATCGATGGGCTTGAAGAGAGGAGACTTGTGACTTTGCGAGGAGTTAGTACTATGGTCCAGTATAGCCCATCTGCAGATGTATTCACCTCTGTATTCTAAAACGTATATGCGACACAGATTTAACCGACACAGATCCCAAGCTAAGCTGTACCACTCAGATTTCCGGAGCATCTGCGCTTGCGAGTCATTTCATCGCTCTCCCAACAATTCCTAGTAAAGGTTCAAATGTGATTTGCCAAACCAAAATACTCAGCAACAACTGCTGCAGTATATTACTCGCATTGCATAACTGGTTTCCGCACATAGGCATTATTTTCAGGGGACAATCTTGTACATATAACCATTGTCTAGGCCGGAAAATTAAGGAGCAGATAAAGGAGGAGGAGGGGAGGTTGTCATGGCAACTAGCACGTCTTGTAAAGACGAGGATTTGTTGCAATTGCTCTTGCAGTCATCCATAGTGGGGTAGTAGACGTCAGTTACCAAACAATGGAAGCAAAGACCATCGTGGTATGTACAACCGTCAGGAGATATTTCAACGCATAGCCCGTCTGGTAGATCGATCTTCTTGCTGTCGGTGTCAGCCATGATTTGGCCTGTATATTATGGAGTAATAACAAACGAACAACCATCGTTATGCAATTATTTTAGAGTAGCGTGTATGTATATATATGCATATAAACGATGGAACCAGTTACAAAGCAAAATAGAAAGGCCTTTGATAGCTATACTAGGTACATACTTCCAGCCAGGACAAGTGAAGAAAAATTAAGCATTGTGAAGATAAATAAATATTGGTGTGCTAGCTGCCTTACATTGAGCAACAGTAGCAGAGCATACGAGATGTAGACACACTAGGGCTCCTAGTGCAAGGATGCGAATCGTGTACTTGTCCATGGCCAACCAGATACAACGCTAGCTACGCAGGCACTCGGGTCACTTTGGTTGTCGATGAGAAATGTTTGGTTACCAATGAGCACATGAGTCGATCGTATATATTGAGAGAAGAGAGAACCTGTCATCCTTATCCCGTGTAAACCATCAAGCAATAAAATTGGATTTATTTAATATCATCCTATATTATGAACCCTCATTAAAAGCACAAATCAAGTCAGACTAGTTTTCTCCCTTATTAGACAAGTTCCCAAATTTGGTTGGACTTATCTCCTATGTCTATATTTGTATATTTCAGAATTGTAATTAATTCTCCAATAGTCTTGCTTAGATCAAAGGGGTGGTTCCTCCACCTCGGCTGCTGAAGAGGGCTCATGGAAAAGTTTATGGAAAGTTCTGGTGCCGGGAAACCTGAGGCTGTTCCTTTGGCATCTATCCATACATTCTTTACCAACAAATGATGTTGGGGCACACAGCCATATGGCGGACTCTAGCTCATGCGGTTTTTGTGGATCACCTGACTCATGGAGTCACCCCCTGTTGAATGTATGATCCCTAGATGCACGTGGGCGCTGGTCGATGACGAGCTGGCTCGGTGGAGGCGGCAACAATGGTGGCAGTGGAGGCGGCAACGATGACAGCTTCAACATCGAGGTGTGGTGAAGGACCTTCCTGGATACAATGAAGACGACCTAGGGACTGACCCCATGGGCGGTGGAATCTCTAGGGAGGACTTGCTCTCCCTCGCAAAGTCGAATAGCGACTAATTTTTTTGGTTAGATTTAGATTTTAGCTTATGTTTGAGTTCAAGTTTTAGTATCGCTTTGAACTATGTTTCGACGGATGATAATGTAAATTATGTGTCGAATTTTGGTTTAGAAGTTTGTTTAGATCGAATCTATGTCCATCTTAACCAAATTTGATTTTACTCCGCTAAATTTAGGGGATCAGCTAGAACCGACCAAAACTTAGTGGACTAAATTTACTCCATTAAGGTTTACCCGGCCAAATACTCCTGTATCTTTTATGGGCTCGGCTAGAGTTGCTTTAAGCGATCAGAGAAATGGGTGTGTGCAGCACGGGAGTGGATGAAGATGATGTCGCCAAGGCCGGCCGAGGGCTGATTTGGGAATATTAATGTGAGCTTGGGAAAGACAAGAACCGGACGCCTCATGAGAGGTAGGATAGATGAGAAACCCACCATGACAGGGTAGACGAACTCACCGGCGCCGGATATTGGCCAAGGGCGGCCTCCCTGGTCATCCATAGCCATAGGACTCTTTTTAAGTGAGAGATCGATGGACTTATTTCATTTTATTTTGCATGGGACATCGATGGGCTTGAAGAGAGGAGACTTGCGACTTTGCGAGGAGTTAGTACTATGGTCCAGTATAGCCCATCTGCAGATGTATTCACCTCTGTATTCTAAAACGTATATGCGACACAGATTTAACCGATACAGATCCCAAGCTAAGCTGTACCACTCAGATTTCCGGAGCATCTGTGCTTGCGAGTCATTTCATCGCTCTCCCAACAATTCCTAGTAAAGGTTCAAATGTGATTTGCCAAACCAAAATACTCAGCAACAACTGCTGCAGTATATTACTCGCATTGCATAACTGGTTTCCGCACATAGGCATTATTTTCAGGGGACAATCCTGTACATATAACCATTGTCAAGGCCGGAAAATTAAGGAGCAGATAAAGGAGGAGGAGGGGAGGTTGTCATGGCAACTAGCACGTCTTGTAAAGACGAGGATTTGTTGCAATTGCTCTTGCAGTCATCCATAGTGGGGTAGTAGACGTCAGTTACCAAACAATGGAAGCAAAGACCATCGTGGTATGTACAACCGTCAGGAGATATTTCAACGCATAGCCCGTCTGGTAGATCGATCTTCTTGCTGTCGGTGTCAGCCATGATTTGGCCTGTATATTATGGAGTAATAACAAACGAACAACCATCGTTATGCAATTATTTTAGAGTAGTGTGTATGTATATATATGCATATAAACGATGGAACCAGTTACAAAGCAAAATAGAAAGGCCTTTGATAGCTATACTAGGTACATACTTCCAGCCAGGACAAGTGAAGAAAAATTAAGCATTGTGAAGATACATAAATATTGGTGTGCTAGCTGCCTTACATTGAGCAACAGTAGCAGAGCATACGAGATGTAGACACACTAGGGCTCCTAGTGCAAGGATGCGAATCGTGTACTTGTCCATGGCCAACCAGATACAACACTAGCTACGCAGGCACTCGGGTCACTTTGGTTGTCGATGAGAAATGTTTGGTTACCAATGAGCACATGAGTCGATCGTATATATTGAGAGAAGAGAGAACCGATCATCCTTATCCCGTGTAAACCATCAAGCAATAAAATTGGATTTATTTAATATCATCCTATATTATGAACCCTCATTAAAAGCACAAATCAAGTCAGACTAATTTTCTCCCTTTTTAGACAAGTTCCCAAATTTGGTTGGACTTATCTCCTATGTCTATATTTGTATATTTCATAATTGTAATTAATTCTCCAATAGTCATGCTTAGATCAAAGGGATGGTTCCTCCACCTCGGCTGCTGAAGAGGGCTCATGGAAAAGTTTATGGAAAGTTCTGGTGCCGGGAAACCTGAGGCTGTTCCTTTGGCATCTATCCATACATTCTTTACCAACAAATGATGTTGGGGCACACAGCCATATGGCGGACTCTAGCTCATGCGGTTTTTGTGGATCACCTGACTCATGGAGTCACCCCCTGTTGAATGTATGATCCCTAGATGCACGTGGGCGCTGGTCGATGACGAGCTGGCTCGGTGGAGGCGGCAACAATGGTGGCAGTGGAGGCGGCAACGATGACAGCTTCAACATCGAGGAGTGGTGAAGGACCTTCCTGGATACAACGAAGATGACCTAGGGACTGACCCCATGGGCGGTGGAATCTCTAGGGAGGACTTGCTCTCCCTCGCAAAGTCGAATAGCGACTAATTTTTTTGGTTAGATTTAGATTTTAGCTTATGTTTGTGTTCAAGTTTTAGTATCGCTTTGAACTATGTTTCGACGGACGATAATGTAAATTATGTGTCGAATTTTGGTTTAGAAGTTTGTTTAGATCGAATCTATGTTCATCTTAACCAAATTTGATTTTACTCCGCTAAATTTAGGGGATTAGCTAGAACCGACCAAAACTTAGTGGACTAAATTTACTCCATTAAGGTTTACCCGGCCAAATACTCCTGTATCTTTTATGGGCTCGGGTAGAGTTGCTTTAAGAGATCAGAGAAATGGGTGTGTGCAGCACGGGAGTGGATGAAGATGATGTCGCCAAGGCCGGCCGAGGGCTGATTTGGGAATATTAATGTGAGCTTGGGAAAGACAGGAACCGGACGCCTCATGAGAGGTAGGATAGATGAGAAACCCACCATGACAGGGTAGACGAACTCACCGGCGCCGGATATTGGCCAAGGGCGGCCTCCCTGGTCATCCATAGCCATAGGACTCTTTTTAAGTGAGAGATCGATGGACTTATTTCATTTTATTTTGCATGGGACATCGATGGACTTGAAGAGAGGAGACTTGCGACTTTGCGAGGAGTTAGTACTATGGTCCAGTATAGCCCATCTGCAGATGTATTCACCTCTGTATTCTAAAACGTATATGTGACACAGATTTAACCGACACAGATCCCAAGCTAAGCTGTACCACTCAGATTTCCGGAGCATCTGCGCTTGCGAGTCATTTCATCGCTCTCCCAACAATTGCTAGTACCACTCAGGTAATACATTTTCAGTTCTCCAAAAAAAGGACAATGGAGCTTGGGAGCCGCACTGATCCTCAGTCTTATGTGGCCTTGTCAAGTGTTGTCACGGCCACCCGCAAAAAAGTGTTTTAAAACAAGTACATACGCAAGCGCTCATACATACACGCACACTCACCCCTATGAATGCACACGCACACCCTATCCCTATGAGAACCTTCGAGAGACCGAGCCGGCATATCATCTTGAGATTTATGAAGTCACCGTAGATGCCTCCTCGTCGACGGGAACGTCTCCTCCACTGAAAGCACATCGCCGGACTAAATAAAAATGAAGGGAGTATTTGGCTCGGGGCTTGCCTAGGGCGCTCGGTCCTTGCGCTGCCACCGAGCGCGTGCACATGTCATTTATTGGCTTATCATATTTTGTCTATTTTTCCTTTTGAATTCATCTAAAGAGCCCACTGGACATAGAAGTCGCCTCAATGTTCCTACTTGACTAGTGTTCCATGTAGATCTTCCCCCCGAAGACAGGAAAAGCGATATCGCTTTCTGCCACCAGGGAATCGCCTCCGCCTCCATTCTCCGGCGGCTCCCCTCCATCGACCAACTCGATCGTCAGTGGTGAGGGGGGTCGCCGGATCCACGCGTGCGTATATGTTTAGATAAAAGTAGCTTAGTTTTTTAGGCTATTCATTGTCTTGTCGGCGGTGAATAAAATTTCTTCAGACCCTACTCTAATGAGGTGGTTGGTCCGATGGTTGGGGATGGAATTGGAATCCTGTCTCTTCAACGATGGTGTGGCGTCGGCGGCATCATCGTGGTGGACCTGTGTCCTCATGATCCGTCGTTGTGACAATGTTTGCTCCAGCGCCGGCATGGAATTTGGGAGGTAGTCTAGGAGCGGATGCAGATTGTGGTCTGCATCTGTGACATCTGAAAGATGGTGGATCGTGTGCTGGGTTCGTGGTATGTGGATGGCAGGTATGGTTTCCTCCTCTGACGTCATATGGGGGTGCCAAATCTGGAGTTTGATGGCATGTATGGTGAGTTGCTCCGGTCTGATTTGTTCAAAAGTAATGGTTTCACCTTTGGCGACCACCTTAAAGGTCTGCAAAGCTGCATATCAGCGATGGAGCCGTGTCGAGCACGGATGTGGAGATGATCCGTCATTTTTCCTTTGGTGGTTGTTGTGGTGGTGCCAGAGGCAGGATGGGCGTTAGTGTCAAGCTCAAAAGTTTTTTCGGTCTTCTTTGTATTTTTACTTCTTGGCTAGTGTTCCTTTGTGCAAAGGCTAGTGTTTTATTATCTGTTCAGTTCTGCCGGTCGGAATGTACGTGACTTGTACTATGATCCTTATGATATAAATGAGACACATATTATCATGAAAAAACTATCGTTCCATGTTGTGCATCGCTTTCTACCAGTTTTTTTACAAGGAAGGCGCAAGAAGCCCCTCGTTTTAAACTTGGATCTGATTTGGGTATGGGAGCTTGGGGAAGACAAGAACACGACGCCTCACGAGAGGCAGGGTATATGCGAACCCTCCATGACCGGGTAGAAGAACTCGCTGCCGACGGATCTTGGCTAGGGGCAGCCTCCCCTGGCCATCCATAGCCACAGGACAGGTAGATCAATTAACTACTTAAGAAGAGGAGACACGCGGGGAAGGAGTACTTCGGTACAGTATGGCCCACCTGCAGATGTATTCACTTCTGTATTCTAAAACATATATGTGGCAAAAAGTTTTAAAAAAACTGACACAATTCCAAGCTACGCTCGGGGGTCATTTCGTCGCTCTCCAAAGTTCAGATGCAATTTGCCGAAACAAAGTACTCAGCAACAACTGCTAGAGCATTATTCATATTGCATAACTGGATTTCCGCACATGAGGCATTATTTCTTGGGACAATCTTATAAATATGTAAGCCAATTTGATTAACTAGGCTGAAACATTAAGGAGGGGGAGGGGACATCTTGTGAAGACGAGGATGTGCTACGTACACTCCCTCTTGCAATCATCCAAAGAGGGGTAGAGGATGTCATTTGTCAAACAATGGAAGCACCCATTATTGCCCCCGCATAGTTTGGTATCTACTACATGAATGCACAGCCCGTTTGGTAGATTGATCTTCTTGCTATCCACGCCAGTCATGGTTCGACCTGTATATCATGGAATAATACATACATTAACCAGTGAACAAAGATTAAGCATTGTGCAGATACAAAAATATTTGTGTGTTGGCTGCCTTACATTGAGCAACAGTGGCAGAGCATACTAGATGTAGAGACACTAGGCCTGCAAGTGCAAGGATGCAAATCGTTTGCTTGCCCATACCCCCACTAGATACAACACTAGCTAGACAAGCACTCAATCACTTGGTTGTCGATGAGAAATATTTTTCTACCAATCGACTCTTGACTCAATCGTATACACAGAGAGACTGAGAGAATAGAGAGGCAGTCATCCTATCCCGAGCAGTTAACATCAACCAATAAAATTGGAACTATTTAATATCTTCCCATAGTATGAACCCTTACTAAAAGCATAGATTAAGGAACATTAGTTTTCTTCCCTTTATACAAGTTTCAAAATTTAGTGGCAAAATACGCATGCGAGTTAGGAGTTATCTACTATTCTTATATTTGCAAATGATATACATTTGACGTTAATTTTTTGTGTCTTTCGTGCGAGCGACCTGAGGAGCATTGGACTTGATGCACGAATCTTAGGACACATCCCCCTGTCACCTCAGCATGGAGAATCATTCGATCTGGTCGTTCATACCATGAACGAGGCCCCCCTCACTTATTTGTCTTGTCTTGAACGCGTCCATGCACCCCCAAATTCCCCTCCCCCACTGTCTCTTCCATCTACTCCTATAAGATATAATAAGTTGTATGGGTCTTAGTTTCAATTCTCATAGTTAATACAGCTATTGATGTTTTATACAATCAAATCCAACGCAAAATAATAGTAACCAATTCACACCACAACACTATGATCTCGACTAACGTATATCTCTCAGCATGCGAATATTGTTGGAAATATGTCATAGAGGCAATCATGTGATGATTATATTTCGAGTCAATTACACCACAATTGCTTGAACGTGGCAAGAAAAGTCTGTTTGGTGCTAAAATGTGCGGCATACATTGAACCGGTGACAAAACTAGGCTTGGGCGTGTATCTACGGTGCTAATCACATTCGTATACACACATGGTGCTGACAGGGTGTGTGGCGGGGACCCACTGTCACTGGCTGGATGGCACGAACGGTATGACCGCTGCAGTTGTATGACACATATCTTTAAATAAACAGAGAACATCAGGATTACAGTTGTATGACCGCTGCAGTTCGAACATTACAAACATTACAAAATTGCATCACTGCGGTTCGAACCCATGAACTCATGCGGCAGGTCCAGTACTTTATTTGTGTATATATTAATTTTAATTTACACATATTGAAATAATATGTGAATATATTTAAATGATTTAATCTATTTGTATGTATATGTTTTATTATTTTAAATAAATTATATGTATAGTTATAATTCACATGAACATATTTTTTAGAATTACATAAAAGTTGTTTTTACAGAATTCGCGGAAAGGTAAAAAGATAAACATGTGAAAAATAGGCTGCAGTGACTGCAGCCGATTAAAGGCTACCTGTGTGGTTACATGAACATATTTTTTAGAATTACATAATTTTTTTTACAGAATTCGAAGAATGGTAAAAAATAAACATGTTCATGTAAATTCTGTAAAAACAGCTTTTATGTAATTCTAAAAATATGTTCATGTAAATTATAATTATACATATAATTTATTTAAAAAATAAATATATTAAAATGGTAAATTATAAATCATATACATACAATTAAATTAAATCATTTAAATATTTTCATGTATTATTTCAATATATGTAAATTAAGATTAATATATGTACAAATAAATTATTTCTATTTAAAACAATGTACATGTAATTCTAAAAATTATTCACATATTATTTGGATATGTTTAAAGAAATAAGATAGTATTAGTGAACATAAAATATTATTCTATATCCATAAAAATATTCATGCATTAATGTATTTTAGGTTATATTCATGCATTCAAAAAAACAACAACTATTCAATTTATGAGAAATATTATTATTTAAGATAATATTCAAGTAATTATTTAAAATATTAATTTATTATTTGGAAAAGAATATTAACATAGCTGAAATAAAAATTATGAATTATAACTAGTCGTCAACCATGCGCCTGCACGGCATAGGTACTACCGGGATAAATAATTATTAACAAAAGTCTATTATCATGTAAAATGTAGGAGGTTAAACTTTAGATATCATACAGTTGAACAAATGCTAAATTACTCAAACTATCAAAAAAAGTACATGTATTATGAGCTTTATTTTTGGATGGAGTGTGTCTATTTTCCCTGTTCTGCAAGCTGCTATCATTGGTGTGAATGAACCTTTCCTATAATTATCGAAAAATACAACTCTTCCTGAATTATATGTTATCTTTCGATCAATATGGCAATGTACATACACTACTAAGGAAAAGGTTATAAATAGATTATTAGCAGTAGCGCGGGTGTATATGCCTGCGCTACTGCTACTTAGTGGTAGCATGTGGAAGATACACTACTGCTACATAGAACCATATATCTCCCTAAAATACAAAATTAAACATATAGATCCACATTGTAGCATATATCAGATCTTTGTAAAAGTTTCGAGAAAGATACACTACATAGAACCACCACTCAACAATACTTGAATTGAGAGGCATGAACTATGGGCAAGTTTTTTATAAAATGAGGTATATATCAAAAGAGTTGGATTTTTTTATTAGAAGTGGTATTGAGTGTTTTCTAAAGATAATACTTGTGATAGATATGTGTTCCATTCAGTGACAGATTTTTTCACTAATTATGCGCCGCGGTCCGTCTATATATGTACCGCAATAATAATTCTACTCTTATCATTTAAATATGGTTCTTCCTAATGCATTGAACAGTGCTCCTGCCTCAACTTCCAATATTTTCTTTTGAATTACTTGAGAATATGTCTAGATATAATCAAATTAGTTAGTACAATTGTGAAATATCCCTATGTGAAAAACTGAGGGCTTGCCTCCCCTACCCCTATCAAAAAAGCAATGATTTTTGATAAGGTGAGAAGTGGTATGTGGGCTCTTCCTTTTAACATGAGAAGATATTTTTTGTATGCATCCTTTTTCCTTTTATTTATTCAAAAGGCAGAAGGCGCGTCTTATTTTTGGAAGTTGGACGTGTTTTTTAATTAGTAATACAATTTCTTTTGCGTGATGTCTTTTTGTAATAATAAGTTGCGTGTCTCCTTTTTTTATGTGATGTCTTTTTGTAATAATAAGTTGTGCCTCCTTTTTGTATCCATGTGTTTAATTCTTTACGTAGAATGTCTTTTTTTATATGGCATAGTCTTCTATTAAATCTTAACCATAAATTTTAAATCTAATGGCTGAATTAATCTCTTTCTTTTGACGCGAGGATATGTTATTCTATTTCTATGTATTCTTTTTCATTTTAATCAAAAGGGAGAAGGCACCTGATTTTTTGGAACTTGGACGTGGTGGATGTTTTTTTCTCTTTTCTAAATCATGATGACTCCTTTTGTATAGCATTAGGGCTCTTTTCATATAAGATATAAGATAGTGGGTACAAATTTAACAAACTATCATGTCAAAAATTGGTCGCGGGCTTTAGCCCATTTAAGCCCATGTGTGTGTTTGCCTATAGGCCATTATACATAGCTTGACTTCGTGATGTGCGGTGGCTTTAGCCCATTTAAGCCCATGTGCTTGACTAAAAAATCACGTGCATGTCCGCTTGAAGGAAGTAAAAGGACACGTACAGATAAACAACCCACAAGCCTCACGTTAACAGGAAAGCCTATGCCTGATTGAAAAAGAGATCTCAATCACCACGTACAAAAAGAAGGCTCTGTAAGAATACACGAATGTAGATGACATGGAGAAAAATTCCCCTACGCCTCGGCTAGGGTTTTCCACCTCTTAGGCGATTCCGATCACCTCTGAGTCCCACACACCTTCATGCCTAGGGTTTTGCTCGCGTTCTTCGCTACGGTGCCCTAGACTGCTGGCGGCATGGCTACCCCGTCGGACGCCCACTCCGCGACGAGTGACGGCGGCGGCAGCGGCGGCTTGGGGGTCGCGAAATCCGACCTAGAGTGTTACTTTGATCAACTCGATCTGAACGAGGAGGACTTCGATGACGTGGTAATCGAGGAGGACAATCCCGAGCTCGAGGAAAGCGCCCGGTGGCTGGCCCTTGCTAGGGTTCATACCAGCAAGGGGTTTAGCCCGACGGCGTTCTATAAGGAGATGCAGGCCGCATGGAATCCTACTCATGAAGTTAGGTTTCGACCTGTTGGTCCTAACAGGTTCGTCGTCCAGGCTTCCTGCCTGGGGGATTGGGAACGGATCATGCAACAGGGTCCGTGGCTGTTCCATAATTGGGCGGTGCTTCTTTGCCCGTATGACGGCCTGAGCAAGACAGAGGAGATTGTTTTTGATCATAAACCGATATGGTTGCAGATACGTGAGCATTATGAGAGGCAAGGAACGTCAAGTATACCTCATCCGCTATGAGAAACTGGCGTGGTTCTGCAAGGTGTCGGCCTAGTCGGCCATGAATACAAGGAGTGCGGTCGTGGTGTCCATGCGGAGAAGGACATGAAATTTTGGGAATGGCTCTATGCAGATGTTCCTAACAAACCTCGGGTTCCTAATGAGGGTAAACCGAGTAGCCCTCCCAGTGGGAATCACCCTAGGGAGGAGAAGTGTGAAGCGAGGAAGACGGGTCGCGACACGGACACTGAAGATACTACTTATAGCCCTATTAAACCTCATGAAAAGGGCGACGTGGCTACAAAGGAGTCTAGGAAGAGGCTGAATATGGACGAGGCGGTGGTGACAACCTTGGGTATGGCTGGTACCCCGAAAACGATCCTGGCGATAACTGATGGCTTGGGAAAGGACATGTCTAAGATGGATCTCCGACAAGCAGTAACAATAGCAAGAGGGCAAGAGTTAGTAAAAGTGAAGAAAACGATGATTTATCGGCGGCCTCCCTCGAGGAGGACCGTCGGGCACAATGAATCTCTTATTCTGGAACTACCGCCGGGGGGGAGGGGGGACCGCCGGACAGTTCATGAGGTTGTGGCCCTCTCAAAAGCCAATAACCCCAAGCTTCTTTTCCTATGAGAGACAAGACAAGCTTCAGAGGAAGCGGAGAAATTACGTTAGAGACTCGGTCTTAAGGGTTTTCATGGAGTTAATAGTGATGGCAGAAGCGGTGGACTTGCGTTATTCTGGGATGAATCCATTGATATTGATGTTCTTGATGCATGCAACAGGTACATTGATGTACGAATACGTGATGGGGGCTCGGGTATTTCATGGAGAGCAACCTTTGTGTATGGTGAGCCAAGAGTGGACAATCGACAACAGATGTGGGATCATCTTAGCAGACTGAGAGCTATTTCTTAGGAACCGTGGTTGGTTTGTGGTGACTATAATGAAGCGCTTTGGCAACATGAGCATTTGTCGCGCTCGTTGCGATCGGAACCACAAATGGTTGCATTCAGGGACTGTCTTCTACTATGTGAGCTAGATGATCTCGGTTTTTGTGGCTACCCCTATATTTATAATAATGGTCACGAGGGGGGTGTAATGTTCAGGTGCGACTTGACCGGGCCTGTGTGGATGAGGCGTTGAGGGATTTGTTCCTGGCAGCGAAGGTGGATCATCTGGTGTCGCCATGTTCGGACCATTGCCCCATTTTGGTGCAGCTGGATGGTGGCATGGAGCAACGGAGGAAGGACTTCTCACCATGATACGAGATCATGTGGGAGCGCGATCAGGCCCTGCCCGATGTGATCGCCAAGGCTTGGGCAGAGCATAAACCCTTGGGTAATCTTGGCTCGGTGTTCGCCTCGCTAAAGGAGGTAATGAGGGATTTGCGGAAGTGGAGCAAGGGAAATTTTGCCAATGTTTTACAGGAAATTGAATCACTAAGAGCCCAACTGGCAGACCTACAGTTGGCTGGGGCAGATCGTTCTATCATCCGGGGAAAGATGAATTAGTTGGATGAGATGCTTTATCGGGAGGAGATGATGTGGCTACAACGCTCAAGAATAACGTGGTTGAAGGAAGGGGAATGAAACACCAAATACTTACACCGGCGGGCTGTTTGGAGGGCCCGGAGGAATCATATTCGAAGATTGATGAAGTCTGATGGCTCTTGGTGCAACTCTCCTTCGGACATGGAAAGGATGGCAAGCTCTTACTTCAAAGAAATCTATACCAAGGACCCTACCCTAGCGCCGTGGGAGGCGCTTGATTGTATTTTACCAAAGGTCACAAGGGAGATGAATGAGACCTTGTGCCAAGCATTCTCAGAGAAGGAGATCTCTGTGTTGGAAATATGCCCTAGAGGCAATAATAAATAAGTTATTATTATATTTCCTTGTTCATGATAATCATTTATTATCCATGCTATAATTGTATTGATAGGAAACTCAGATACATGTGTGGATGCATAGACAACACCATGTCCCTAGTAAGCCTCTAATTGACTAGCTCGTTGATCAATAGATGGTTACGGTTTCCTGACCATGGACATTGGATGTCGTTGATAACGGGATCACATCATTAGGAAAATGATGTGATGGACAAGACCCAATCCTAAGCCTAGCACAAAGATCGTAGTTCGTATGCTAAAGCTTTTCTAATGTCAAGTATCATTTCCTTAGACCATGAGATTGTGCAACTCTCGGATACCGTAGGAATGCTTTGGGTGTACCAAACGTCACAACGTAACTGGGTGGCTATAAAGGTGCACTACAGGTATCTCCGAAAGTGTCTGTTGGGTTGGCACGAATCGAGACTGGGATTTGTCACTCCGTGTGACAGAGAGGTATCTCTGGGCCCACTCGGTAGGACATCATCATAATGTGCACAATGTGATCAAAGAGTTGATCGCGGGATGATGTGTTACGGAACGAGTAAAGAGACTTGCCGGTAACGAGATTGAACAAGGTATCGGGATACCGACGATCGAATCTTGGGCAAGTACAATACCGCTAGACAAAGGGAATTGAATACGGGATTGATTGAGTCCTTGACATCGTGGTTCATCCGATGAGATCACTGTGGAACATGTGGGAGCCAACATGGGTATCCAGATCCCGTTGTTGGTTATTGGCCGGAGAGTTGTCTCGGTCATGTCTACGTGTCTCCCGAACCCGTAGGGTCTACACACTTAAGGTTCAATGACGCTAGGGTTATAAAGGAAGTTTGTATGTGGTTACCGAATGTTGTTCGGAGTTCCGGATGTGATCCCGGATGTCACGAGGAGTTCCGGAATGGTCCGGAGGTAAAGATTTATATATGGAAAGTTGTTGTTCGGGTTCTGGGAAAAGTTCGGGTTTTTTTGGTATTGTACCGGGAAGCTTCCAGAAGGTTCCGGACGATTCCGGAGGGGTCCGGGGGTCCGGAAATTGTTCCACCATGTCCAAGGCCCATGCGCATGGGAGAGGGGAAAACCTAAGGGGGAGGGCCTCCACTTGACTTGGGAGGCACTCCTTCCCCCTTGGCCGCCGCCCCCAACCCTGGATGAGATCTAGGGCGGGCGGCCCCCTCTCCCCCCCACCTATAAATAGTGGAGGGGTGGGAGGGCAGCCGCACCCCATGTTCTGGCGCAGCCCTCCCCCTCTCCCAAGTACTCCTCTCTCGCGGTGCTTGGCGAAGCCCTGCAGGATTGCCACGCTCCTCCACCACCACCACGCTGTTGTGCTGCTGCTGGACGGAGTCTTCCTCAACCTCTCCCTCTCTTCTTGCTGGATCAAGGCATGGGAGACGTCACCGGGCTGTACGTGTGTTGAACGCGGAGGTGCCGTCCGTTCGGCACTAGGATCTCCGGTGATTTGGATCACGATCAGTATGACTCCTTCAACCCCGTTCTCTTGAACGCTTCCGCTTAGCGATCAACAAGGGTATGTAGATGCACTCTCCTTCCCCTCGTTGCTGGTTTCTCCATAGATAAATCTTGGTGACACATAGGAAAATTTTCAATTTCTGCTACGTTCCCCAAAAGTGGCATCATGAGCTAGGTCTATTGCATAGATTCTTTGCACGAGTAGAACACAGAGTAGTTGTGGGCGTTGATTTTGTTCAATATGCTTACCGTTACTAGTCCAATCTTGTTTCGACGGTATTGTGGGATGAAGCGGCCCGGACCGACCTTACACGTACTCTTACGTGAGACAGGTTCCACCCACTGACATGCACTTGGTGCATAAGGTGGCTAGCGGGTGCCAGTCTCTCCCACTTTAGTCGGAACGGATTGATGAAAAGGGTCCTTATGAAGGGTAAATAGCAATTGGCATATCACGTTGTGGTTTTGCGTAGGTAAGAAACGTTCTTGCTAGAAACCCATAGCAGCCACGTAAAACATGCAAACAACAATTAGAGGACGTCTAACTTGTTTTTGCAGGGTATGCTATGTGATGTGATATGGCCAAGAAGAATGTGATGAATGATATGTGATGTATGAGATTGATCATGTTCTTGTAATAGGAATCACGACTTGCATGTCGATGAGTATGACAACCGGCAGGAGCCATAGAGAGTTGTCTTAATTTATTGTATGACCTGCGTGTCATTAAACAACGCCATGTAATTACTTTACTTTATTGCTAACCGGTAGCCATAGTAGTAGAAGTAATAGTTGGCGAGACAACTTCATGAAGACACGATGATGGAGATCATGGTGTCATGCCGGTGACGATGATGATCATGGAGCCCCGAAGATGGAGATCAAAAGGAGAAAAATGATATTGGCCATATCATGTCACTTTTTTGATTGCATGTGATGTTTATCATGTTTATGCATCTTATTTGCTTAGAACGACGGTAGTAAATAAGATGATCCCTCATTAAAATTTCAAGAAAGTGTTCCCCCTAATTGTGCACCGTTGCGAAAGTTCTTCGTTTTGAAGCACCACGCGATGATCGGGTGTGATAGATTCTTACGTTCACATACAACGGGTGTAAGCCAGATTTACACATGCGAAACACTTAGGTTGACTTGACGAGCCTAGCATGTACAGACATGGCCTCGGAACACAAGAGACCAAAAGGTCAAGCATAAGTTGTATAGTAGATACGATCAACATGAAGATGTTCACCGATCATGACTAGTCCATCTCACGTGATGATCGGACACGGCCTAGTTGACTCGGATCATGTAATCACTTAGATGACTAGAGGGATGTCTATCTGAGTGGGAGTTCATAAGATGAACTTAATTATCCTGAACATAGTCAAAAGGTCTTCGCAAATTATGTCATAGGCTCGCGCTTTAGTTCTACTGTTTAGATATGTTCCTAGAGAAAATTTAGTTTAAAGTTGATAGTAGCAACTATGCGGACTGGGTCCGTAAACTGAGGATTGTCCTCGTTGCTTCGTAGAAGGCTTATGTCCTTAATGCACCGCTCAATGTGCTAAACCTCGAACATCGTCTGTGGATGTTGCAAACATCTGACACACACATTTTGATAACTATGTGATAGTTCAGTTAAATGGTTTAGAGTAGAGGCACCAAAGACGTTTTTCGGAACGTCGCGAAACATATGAGATGTTTCGAGGGCTGAAATTGGGATTTCAGGCTCGTGCCCACGTCAAGAGGTATGAGACCTCCGACGATTTTCTTAGCCTGCAAACTAAGGGAGAAAAGCTCAATCGTTGAGCTTGTGCTCAGATTGTCTGAGTGCAACAATCACTTGAATCGAGTGGGAGTTGATCTTCCAGAGATAGTGATGTTTCTCCAAAGTCATTGCCACCAAGCTGCTAGAGCTTTGTGATGAACTATAACAAATCAGGGATAGATATGATGATCCTTGAGATATTCGCGATGTTTGACACCGCGAAAGTAGGAATCAAGAAGGAGCATCAATTGTTGATGGTTGGTGAAACCACTAGTTTCAAGAAGGGCAAGGGCAAGAAGGGATACTTCATGAAACAGCAAATCAGCTGCTGCTTTAATGAAGAAACCCAAGGTTGAACCTATACCCGAGACTAAGTGCTTCTGTAATAAGGGGAACAGCCACTGGAGCAGAATTACCCTAGATACTTGGTAGATGAGAAGGCTGGCAAGGTCGATAGAAGTATATTGGATATACATTATGTTAATGTGTACTTTACTAGTACTCCTAGTAGCACCAGGGTATTAAGATACCGGTTCGGTTGCTAAGTGTTAGTAACTCGAAATAAAAGAGCTACGGAATAAACGGAGACTAGCTAAAGGTGAGCTGACGATATGTGTTGGAAGTGTTTCCAAGTTTGATGTGATCAAACATCACACGCTCCCTCTACCATCAAGATTAGTATTAAACCTGAATAATTGTCATTTGGTGTTTGCGTTGAGCATAGACATGATTGGATTATGTCTATCGCAATACGGTTATTCATTTAAGGAGAATAATGGTTACTCTATTTATTTGAATAATACCTTCAATGGTCTTGCACCTAAAGGAGTGGTTTATTGAATCTCGATCGTAGTGATATACATTTTCATGCCAAAAGATATAAGATAGTAATGATAGTACCACTTACTTGTGGCACTGCCATGTAAGTCATATTGGTATAAAACGCATGAAGAAGCTCCATGTTGATGGATCTTTGGACTCACTCGTTTTGAATAGTTTGAGACATGCGAACCATGTCTATTGGTGTATATGCATGAAGAAACTCCATGCAGATGGATCGTTTGGACTCACTTGATTTTGAATCACTTGAGATATGCAAATCTATCCACATGGGCAAGATGACTGAAAAGACTCGTTTTCAGTAAGATGGAACAAGATAGCAACTTGTTGGAAGTAACACATTTTGATGTGTGCAGTCCAATGAGTGCTGAGGCATGCAGTGAATATCGTTATGTTCTTACTTCACAGATGATTCGAGTAGATGTTGAGTATATTTACTTGATGAAACACAAGTCTGAATTATTGAATGGTTCAAGTAATTTCAGAGTGAAGTTGAAGATCATTGTGACAAGAGGATAAAATGTCTATGATATGATCATAGAGATGAGTATCTGAGTTAC
>NC_041391.1:4728987-4799657 GCF_002162155.2 Triticum dicoccoides | reverse complement strand
CAACATCCAAGAACCCAAGCTTCCGAGTTCGGAAACTCCTTGGCCCCTGAGTCTTAGATTGGGCGAAGTTCCGGATTTAATTTCACCCGCCCACCCAAACATAAGCGATCTATCCCAAATTCGGCAAGAGTCCGCAGAAACAGTACACCATTACTGGGCCAGATTCCTCCTGGTCATGAACAGGATAAAGGACTGTCGCGAGGAGTGTCGGGGATATACCCCGCGGTGTAAACCGGCCGGAAGTTTAACCCGGCCGGACTGGACGACTCACTGCTAACCCGCCCGGAGCTTGGCGGTTCACGGGATACCCGCCCGGTCTTGGCGGTTCATTCGTAACCCAGCGGGCGGGTCAGATGGATGACGAGGCCCATGTCCCAAAAGGCCAGTTCACGTTTAATGGTGGGCCGGTTTATGAGGAAAGCATAAGGACTATTCTCCTACAAAGGAAGCAAGACTAGGACTCCACTTGTAATAGAGTAATCCTAATCCAACTAGGACTAGTCATGTAAACCGCCCCTTCAACATATATAAGGAGGGACGGGGCTCCCCAAAGAGGGAGAAGCTACAAGCAAGAAGCAATAATCTCTAGGGTTAGACACAACTAGAGGAGAGCCGGTTTACCGGCGACTCTCTCATGAGCATAATGAGACCTAGCCTCAAACAGCATGTAGGGCTATTACGGGATGATGTTTCCCGGGGCCCGAAGCTGTCTAAATCCTTGTCTTGTGTGTTGCATCTCTCGATCCGATCAACCCCTCTCAAGCTACTGCATAGATGCGCTGGCCTCGCGACTAAGTCCTAACACTAAGGACATCTACCGTGACAAATCCACGACAAGGAGGATGCAATTTCATTCTTCTGCAATAATTGCACGGACAACGGAATCCTCAACACCATAAGTCGCCGTGAAATTACACGCTTCGCTGACTTGGCGTCCATAGTACGAAAGTACTGTGCGATGAAAAGCGCCGGGAAAACCGAAATAAAATTTTGGGACAATCCGGCCCCGAATACAACCCCAGTCCGAAATAAAAGGGTGCATTATCGCCAGGCACCTGGGTTAAACACCAAAAAGCAAAAACCCTCTATAGGGCATGGAACCGTACTGGAGGGATGGCTCAATGGACCTTATAAAATTCATAGTACAGAGGGTGCCACACCAACTCATAGCCTTAGAGCATGTTGGATACTCCAGCAGGTGGCCAGAAGTGGCGAAGAGCTTCTAACTCCAGAATTCACAGAGCACCAGCCCAGGGATACCAGTACGGTATTAACAGTCTTCGAGACTTTCACATCAAATAATATGCGGAAATGAACACTCCGCAGCCTTGCCGCAGTTCAATACGTACTCCAGATAAAGTATACGGACTCCAACAATGCAGCCGAATATGAGGCCCTTCTACATGGTCTCCGGATGGCAGTCTCCATGGGCATTCAACGCCTAGAGGTGCGCGGGGATTCGAACCTCGCGATATCCCAAATAAATGGAGACTCTAATGCCAAGGATCTGAAAATGGCAGCTTATCACAACGCCATCCTAAAAATGTCAGCTCGGTTCGAGGGGCTCGAATTTCACCATATAGCTTGGGAAAACAATCAGGCAGCAGACGTCTTGGCACGCATTGGCGCAAAGCGCGATGCCATCCCCCCCAACATCTTCTCGGAGAGGCTGTTCAAGCCATCCATATTATGGGAAGGGGAATCCGGAAATAACAGCCCGGACCCAACCGTGTTGCCCGACACCGAATATTCTGACACAACGGGAGGCTCTGCCAACGAAGTAACATCTTCAGCCCACGTAATAATGGCAGTCATTGCCCCGTGGACAGAACCATTCCTAGCCTACCTAACCAGGCAGGAACTTCTCGAGGACCAAAACGAGGCACGCTGCATAGTGCGGCGATCTAAAGCCTATAAAGTCCATGAGGGAGAGCTTTATAAGAAAAGCACCACCGGAGTCCTTTAAAGGTGTATCTCCGAAGAGGAAGGGCGCAATCTTCTGGCTGAAATTCATGCCGGACTCGGCGGGCACCATGCCGCAGCCCGGGCCCTTGTAAGCAAGGCCTTCCGTACAGGATTTTATTGGCCGACGGCCCAGGCAGATGCTCAGGACTTAGTCCAACGATGCGTCGGTTGCCAGCTCTTTGGTAACCAAAGCTATATGCCACCCACCGCCCTCCAAACTATACCCATCACCTGGCCCTTCGCGGTCTGGGGACTTGACATGGTTGGACCCCTTAAAGGAGGAACCCACAAGCAAAAATACCTACTGATCATGGTGGATAAATTCACCAAATGGATAGAGGCCAAGCCTGTTAAGACGGCCGAATCCGGACCGGTGATAGACTTCATATCAGGGGTCGTACACCGTTACGGCGTCCCCCACAGCATCATCACTGATAACGGCACGAACTTTACGGCCGACGAGGTCAAACTCTGGTGCAAAAACATGGGCATCAAGCTCGACTATGCTTCAGTCTATCACCCACAAACTAACGGTAAAGTCGAGCGAGCAAATGGTCTAATCATGAGCGGCATCAAACCCAGATTAGTGCGGTCCCTCAAGGAATCTAACACGCACTGGGTAGAGGAGCTCGACTCCGTACTCTGGGGGCTGCGGACCACGCCGAATCGCACCACCGGATACACGCCGTTCTTTATGGTATACGGCGCAGAGGCGGTTCTGCCCTACGACATAATTCATGACTCACCTCGCGTGCGCATGTACGAAGAAAGAGAAGCCGAACTCGATCGGTGCGACAGTTTGGATGCCTTGGAGGAGGAGCGTGATGTGGCAAAAGCCCGTTCCGCATTCTATCAACAGCAGGCTCGAAGATATCAAAGCAGAGAAGTACGGGCCAAAACTTACAATGTTGGTGAGTTAGTTCTACACCTGCCGGACAAGAAAAAGGACAAACTCAAGCCCAAATGGGAAGGTCCCTTTATTATTGACCAAGTCTTGACTGGTGGAGCGTACCGTCTGCGAGATGCATTGGATAACCGACTCGAGCCGAACCCATGGAACGCAGCCCGTCTCTGAAGATTCTACGCCTAGCACCGGACTCTGTGTTCGTCTCCTTCCTCTATCTATTTTTTACACATTAGTTGTCTTATATTTCTCTCCTTCTCCCTCCCTTTCTCTTACAGCCTTTAAGGGCTCGTTCGCGCCTTGTTCGCACACAACTGACGCGCTATCCGCGCTATTATACCTGGGGGCTTCTTTAACAGAAGCTTATTTATACGGGCTTCATGCCCAACACATGTGTCACACTTCCGCATGTACCTTTTATTCACCATTATATGCATCGATATGACTTAAGTTTTGGCCAAGCTGGGTTGCCTGGCTCTTGTGCTTACCCCTACGTTCCCGATTGTTCGGCTAGACGGTAAATGGAGCACCTCTGCGATTGTTACTGCGGGTCAGCCGGATGTGTACCTCAGACTGGGTGAAGCCGAAAGCTAGCGTTCTTAAGGGAATATTCGGTCGGTGAACTAAAGATGATTTCTCACTTGTTTATTTATCCGCCCCCAGATGCTTTTCTGCTTTTTTCGCAGTCTGGACATGCACTTTAGGGCATGCCTCCCAGGGAAAGGAACCCCTAACGGAACTATTCTCCCTGGAAGATGTTTCTTACTAACCATGTAATATAACATAACTAGTTGGGCACTTGTCTTTTCAAGCATTAATGACCCCTACGCCTGGTCTCCACGCATGCCCCGGTTCTTACATAACCGAGAGGGTATTCAGACACACTCCAGACTATCGGGTCCCGAGGTTGAAGCGAAAAGGTCCGCCATGACAAACGATCTACAATCCGGCTAGAAGGCATTTTACATGTCATCTTAAATTACATAGTCAATTTGACTGGGTATATTCCTCTTCAATACCATCCAAGAGGTTGTCTAGTTTACAGTCCTGTTGGGAATATTTGGCGACCAACTCTACCTGGCCGTACACTAAGCTCACAGGGATCTCCGTCCCATCGAGCCCCACAGGTCCGACCTCGGCCATGTGGTTTGGGTTAACCTTCGTGTACCGCGTCTTCACCATGGCCCAGGCCTCCCTGGCGCCTTGACGGCAGGCAGATATCTTCCATAATCGGAAACGCCGCCGCGCTCCCTTAAGCCTCTCTGCAAGCTCTCCAAGACCTTCGGGCATGGAGACAGATGGCCACAAGGCCTGGGCGACGCCTTTCATCACCTGCCGAACTCGTTCGAGCAGTTGTAAGAGTTCGGGAAGAAGGTCACCCATAGAACCGGGCATTTCCTCTGCAGGACGACCTGTGAGCATACCTACAGACATAACTCTGTTAGTCGACTTCCTCGCCGAACTCTTTTTCAAAGTTCGTTCAAGCACTTACTAAAAATGTCGCGTCGAAGCCGCCGATTCTCCTTCACGGAGTCTGACAGCTGGGCACGAACATCCTTTAGTTCCTCGCCCAGCTGGGTGTTGGCATCTTGGAGATTATTCTTCTCCTGCCTCACCTTCGTAAGCACGCTCTCGCCGGCCTTTAACCGGCGCAAGAGTTGTTGCTTGTCCGGATCTACTCCGGCGCCATCTGCAATGTTATTGTCAGATTTGCACACACGCCGCACTTCATAACATACTTATCTTTCGAAGCATATATTACCAGAGGGGGTCTCCTTGGCCTCCCCTGTCGCGGCTAGTGCGGCCTCAAGTTGGGCTTTGCACTCTTCCAGCTCCTGGGACAGTTGGGTATTCTTTTCTGTAAGATCCTGCATAACAGATGATCCTTAAATCAGTTATTCTAACTGTTTCAAGTCTCGGGGGCTACTGACATATATAACCATCAAATTTTCTCACCCGTATGTCTTTCACATACTGCTCCGTGGCTCTGGCTAGACCATTTTGAGCGGCACGGAGGTACGCATCTCCCGAATTAAAGGCGTCCAATGCCTCTTGGGAGAAACAAGCGTTGCGAAGAACTGTCCGGCGACGCCTGTGATTCATGGCACTCTCCACCTCGGAATGGGTGGCGGACAGTCTGTCCGCATCCTCTGTCGGAGGAGCATCCGACGCACGCCTCGTGTTCGCCTCTGCTTCTGGACCTGGCTTTGGAGCCTGGCTGGTGGAGGCGCGATTGGCAATCTCTCCGGATATAGTCCGGCGAGCCCTCTTTTTCCTAAAAAAAAGGAGAGCACAGGCGTTAGTATGCATCGTAAGAATAATACCTTGGAATAAGGCAGCACGCCTTACTGCTGCGCGGGTGCCTCGACCCGGACTGCGTGTCTCTTTAGCCTGCCCGCCATCGCGGTCCCTTGTTGGCTAGTCGCCGCAGGCTCGGCATTCCGCCTCGAGATCCTCCCCTGCGAAACACCATTGATATACGGTGATAAAAAGTAAGCACGGACGGATCATCTTCAAAGTATTGGGACTTCGGTCTCGGTTACTTGTGAGGCGGGGAGCAGTCCAGGATAATCGGCTGTAATAGCCACCAAGGCATTGTCGATGCTCAGTTGGTAAAATACCCCATCGATCAGCTCCACGGATATGTCCGGATCCTCTTGGGAGGCCGGATCGAGGGACCGTTCCAGATCCTTGGGTTGTGGAGGAGGGTTGTTTATATCCTTTACGGCCCAGCGCAATTCCTGCGTCGAAATCACAAGATAAGGTACTTGACTATGGGAATATGGAACGGATGGACAAAAAGAAGTGCCCGCTTACCCAGCTTGGAGGATTGTACATAGAAAATCCGCCTTGAGGATTGACGCGGAGGAACTCCTCCTCTTCTCCCTTGAACAAAGTGGGCAAGATCTTCATTAGAGCGGCAATCGAGTCCGGCCCCTTACGGCCGCAGCGGGTGGCGTCATCCTCCCCATTGAAATCCCACATGGGGTGGCCTCTATACTGAAGTGGTTGCACCCCCCGCATAATGCATGTGGCCATGACCTCGATCATGGTCAGTCCGGAATGAGCTAACAGCCTTATCCGGCTCATCGGATAAAGAACATCCTTGTCATTTTCCTTCTGAGGGCTACATGGACGCCATCTCAGGAGCTTCTTCAAGGGAGCATTATCAAACTCAGGGAGGCCGATCCGAACAGGATCTGACAGGGGGACATCTTCTATATAAAACCATATTGAAGGCCAGTCTTCGGACGCCTTCTTTGGGGTTCCGGATAGATATCCGGTCCCGGCGATGCGCCATACTTCGGCTCCGCCCACTTGATATATTGACCCCTTCTGAGAACGGGGCACAAGGCAGAACAGCTTCTTCCACAGCGCGGAATGAGCCTCGATGCCCAAAAACAGCTCGCAAAGGGCTACGAAGCCCGCAATATGCAATATGGAGGCAGGCGTAAGGTTGTGCAACTGGAGGCCCTAGAACTCCAGGAGCCCCCGGAGAAACGGATGAATTGGAAATCCGAGCCCTCTTATCAAATAAGGGACAAGGCATACCCGCTCTCCTTTGGAGGGATTGGGGACGCTCTCCGCTTGCTCTCCACCATTATAGGTGGCAAGCCCGGCTTGAACCGGGACCATGTAGGCTGGGGGGAGAAACCCCTTGGCTTGGAGCGTCACTAGCTCGCTGTGCGGGACGGAGCATCTCTCCCAATCTCCAGGCTGAGGGCTGGGAGGGCGAGAGGAGGAGCTGCGTCGACTGGCCATGATGGAATGGATCTCTGTCGGATGCGCTCCGATGAATGCTCGCGAAGGGAAGATGGTGTGATTTGGATCTAAATCCTCGTCTCTTTAAAAGGCAGCTCATTTACACGGCTAGGGGAGTAAATGTAAAAACACCCTGGCTTTTCGCATTTGTCTGACACGTGGAAGATGGCCATTATTGGGCGTGGAAGCCAAGGAGCGCAATATTCATGAGAAGCCGGACACTATTCAACAGGTACACGGAATTTGGAGAAAAACCCTCCTTGCAATGCCGAAGACAATCTGCGCGCCGGACTCATCGTCATTGAAGCCTGGTTCGGGGGCTACTGAGGGAGTCCTGGATTAGGGGGTGTCCGGATAGCCGGACTATAACCTTCGGCCGGACTCCTGGACTATGAAGATACAAGATTGAAGACTTCGTCCCGTGTCCGGATGGGACTTTCCTTGGCGTGGAAGGCAAGCTTGGCGATACGGATATGTAGATCTCCTCCCATTGTAACCGACTCTGTGTAACCCTAGCCCTCTCCGGTGTCTATATAAACCGGAGGGTTTTAGTCCATTGGATGAACAACAATCATACCATAGGCTAACTTCTAGGGTTTAGCCTCTCTGATCTCGTGGTAGATCTACTCTTGTACTACCCATATCATCAATATTAATCAAGCAAGAGTAGGGTTTTACCTCCATCGAGAGGGCCCGAACCTGGGTAAAAACATCGTGTCCCTTGTCTCCTGTTACCATCCGCCTAGACGCACAGTTTGGGACCCCCTACCCGAGATCCGCCAGTTTTGACACCGACAGTCGCCATCCACTGCAGGCAATGATGGCGCGCGCCTGTCGCCTTCACCAGATTCAATGGTCCCGGCTCCAGGTGCTCAGGCGCGTGATCCTACGCCCGACAGAGCGACAGCCGAGGAAGATTTTCTAGTGGTACGAGGTGGCGGATCTTCTGCAGCAACCGTCGGATCTCCTGCGACTACAAATTCTGAACGCCCCAATACACGTGCTAAACAAGGTATATTTAAGCCCAAGGTTCCTAAGGATGGTACTGTCAGGTATGACAAGAATTTTAAAGTTGTAAACTTTCCTGCCACTCAAGAACCTCGTGATCCAGTAGAAGCTTTGCAAGATAAAAACTAGAAAAATGCTATGGAAGTAGAGTATGATGCACTCATGAAAAATAAAACCTGGCATCTAGTTTCACCTAGACTAGGTAGAAACATTATAGATTGTAAATGGGTGTATAAAGTCAAAAGAAAATCTGATGGCACTATAGATAGGTACAAGGCTAGATTAGTGGAAAAAGGCTTTAAGCAACGTTATGGTATTGACTATGAGGATACGTTTAGTCTAGTTGTTGAAGCAGCCACTATCAGGTTGGTTCTATCTATTGTTGTGTCCAGGGGATGGAGTCTTCGCCAATTGGATATACAGAATGTTTTTTTACATGGCGTTCTCAAGGAAGAGGTTTATATGCGACAACCACCTGGTTTTGTGGATAATACTAAACCACAACATGTGTGTAGGTTGGACAAAGCTTTATATGGGTTAAAACAGGCACACAGGGCGTGGATTGAATTCAAAGCTACAACAACTTGGCTTTCGGCCCTCCAAGGGAGACACCTCCTTGTTCTATTTCAGGAAAGGGAAGGTGATCATCTTTATCCTCATTTATGTAGATGACATAATTGTTGCTAGTTCCTCTCAAGAGGCTACCTCAGCTTTGCTTAAGAATTTGAAAAGTGAATTTGCCTTAAAGGATTTGGGAGAGTTGCATTATTTCCTAGGCATTGAAGTAAAAAAGATACATGATGGTATTCTACTAACCCAAGAAAAATATGCAACAGAGATAGTTAAACGAGTAGGGATGAAGGATTGTAAACCCTCTAGTACACCTCTGTCTACTACTGAACAGTTGTCATTGCATGAGGGAGAATTGCTTAGTCCAGAGGAAGGGACAAAATACAGAAGTGTAGTTGGGGCACTACAATACTTAACCTTGACAAGACCTGATATAGCTTTGTCTGTTAATAAGGAAGTGCTGGAACTGGCCTGAAAATATGTAAGTCGCCATCAACAACAGGAAGTGCCTTCTCTGATGCAGATTGGGCAGGATGTCCTGATGACAGAAGGTCTACTTGTGGGTTTGCTGTTTTCTTTGGTTCTAACCTTGTGTCTTGGAATGCAAAGAAGCAAGCTACAGCCTCACGTTCTAGCACTGAAGCAGAATACAAATCTTGGCAAATGCAACAGCTGGGGTAATGTGGGTGGAAACCCTACTCGGTGAATTGAGAATTGCAAGACCACGTGTCTCTTGCTTGTGGTGTGATAATTTGGGGGCAACTTATCTCTCTGCGAATCCTATGTTTCATGCAAGAACAAAGCATATAGAAATTGATTTTCACTTTGTTCATGAACGAGTTGCAAAGAAGCTCTTGGACATTAGATTTATTCCAACAGGAGATCAAGTTGCTGATGGCTTCACGAAGCCTCTACAAGCTCGACAACTTCAAGCCTTCAAGAACAATCTCAACCTTGAAATGTTTAGATTGAGGGAGGATGTTAAATGATAGGCTTGTTTTAGGTTGTAACATGACACGTATGTCATTGTGTATTGCGTGTGTATTGTGTTGTATTTAGGCAGGTTGTTAGACTAGATAGATCCTCTCTTGTATAGCCTTGGAGTATGGATCAAGTCTACTAACAACCTAGCTGCACCATGTAATCTACTCCCTCCGTTCCTAAATATAAGTCTTTTTAGACATTCCAAATAGACAACAACATACGGATGTATGTAGACATATTTTAGAGTGTAGATCCACTCATTTTGCTCCGTATGTAGTTACCTGTTGGAATCTCTAGAAAGACTTATATTTAGGAACGGAGGTAGTATTTGCCTATTTAGCACGCACGTGTCCCTGCGGTAATGCATATGCTTCCACATCTTAATTCTTTCAGGCTAATGGCATACTAATCAAGGATGCAACGACTGAAGTGGCAATTGTGCGAATCAAATCTCCAGAGTGGCAAATCTGCGAAGCCCCACGAACAAAGTCGCAAAAATCCTAATATCTCTTCGGTGAGCATTGTTCAGGAAGAAGATGGCTTTTGGCCGACATCCTCTAGATTATCAGTCACTTCGAACTAGATAACGGCTAAGAGAATCGGTGCTCTGGCAGGGGTCATCGGAGACATGCTCTGGTGGGGGTCATTGGAGAACATGGGCGTGTGCAGCACCGCAGTGGATGAAGACGATGTCGGGCTGATTTGGGAATGGGAGCTTGGGGAAGACAAGAATAGGACGCCTCATGAGAGCCCGGGTAGATGCGAACCCTCCATGACAGGGTAGAAGAACTCACCGTCACCGAATCTTGGCCAGGGGCGGCCTCCCCTGGTCATCCATAGCCATAGGACGGAGAGATCGATGGACTTTTTTGTACGCGAGTGATCCATGGACTTGAAGAGAGGAGGTGCGGTGACTTTGTACATCGGTACAGTATGGACCACCTGTAGACGTGTTCACCTATGTATTCTAAAACGTATATGTAGCAAAAAGTTAACTGGCACAGATCCCAAGCTAAGTTGTACCACTCAGATTTCTAAAGCATCTGCGCTTGGGAGTCATTTCATCGCTCTCCCAACAATTGCTAGTAAAAGTTCAAATGCAATTTGCCAAACCAAAATACTCAGCAACAATTAACTGCCGGAGTACATATTACTCTTATTGCAGAACTGTATTTTCACACATCAGACATTATTTCTTGGGACAATCTTTTACATATGTAAGCCAATTTGACTAGCTAGGCTGGAAATTTAAGGAGCAGGTAAAGAAGTAGGAGGGGACGTAGACGAGGATGTGTTACACTTGCTCTTGCACTCATCCATAGAGCGGTAGAAGGCATCGTTTACCAAACAATGGAAGCAACCACCGTCCACACAATCGTTAGGACCTACATCAACACATAGCCCGTATGGTAGAGCGATCTTCTTCCTATCCGCGTCGGCCATGTTTCGGCCTGTATTTTATGGGATAATAACAAACGAACAATCATCGTTATAAAATTGTTTGAGAGTAGTATAAATGAAGGACGCGACAGATTAGACAAGAAGCAAAATAGAAAGGCCTTCACTAGCTACACTACGTACATACTTCCTACCGGGAGAAGTGAAGAAAAATTAAGCATTGTGCAGATACAGACGTATTGGTGTGCTAGCTGCCTTACATTGAGCAACGGTGGCAGAGCATACGAGATGTAGACACACTAGGGCTGCTAGTGCAAGGATGCGAATCGTGTACTTGTCCATACGAGATGTAGCTAGGCAGGCACTCGATCACTTTGGTTGTCGATGAGAAATGTTTGGCTAGCAATGAGCACATCACTCGATCGTATATATAGAGGGATTGAGAGAAGAGAGAACTGGTCATCCTTGTCCCGTGGAAACATCAATCAATGAAATTGGAATTGTTTAATATCATCCCATAATATGAACCCTCATTAAATTCATATAAATCAAGTAAGATTAATTCATCAATCAATGTCGGATTTATCTCCTGTGTCTATATTTGTATATTTTTGAATTGTAATTAATTCTCCAATATTTATTGCCTTGTATGGTCTACTAGTACCTTTTGCAATTTTTGTGACCCGTCGGATAAGCAGCACACCTTCCTTTGAGTGTTCCCAAAACTGAAACTAATTGATTCCGCCGCTGGATTTTAGCAAGTTGATTACTAGTCCTTTCAACGTAGGAGTAGGTCTCTTTAGTATCTTGCTTCCATATAAATAGTTGCTTCCTACACATAACAGCTTCCTATAATCACGCTTATTAAATTTAAATTCCCTTTAATTTACACTCTTTTTTATACCATCTTGTTTTCCATGAACTTCCACCTAACAAAAAAATGTTTCTGGTGCTACTAAGATTTGCTTCCAATGCTAGTGCTTTTGTCCAACAGAAAAAATCCAACATGGAAACAAATTCGCTATGTTGGCATTGTGCCAAAAAAATGCTTCCATTGTTTACAAAATTTGCTTCCGATGCAACTGATATTTGCCTCAATGTAAGAATTATTTTTCGACGTCCTGCAATATTTGCTTCCCTTGGGAGGAAACTTATTTCTAGGCGGCCATAGCACATTAGCTAGTTATGGTACCTTCTCGCAAAAAAAAAAACTAGTTATGGTACCACAACCAATGCTTCATTTTTATTTCAATCATATGGAATTGATGCTTCCAACAATACAAATTACAAATTATGCTTTATAATCCATAGTAATTGTTTCTCCAAACATTGTCATGCGATGTGCTTCCTTTATTTTTGCATATGATTTCATATGTTATGCTTGTTCTTTTTTTCGTTTACTAGCAATTTCATAGCAGTTGCCATTCCATCCCCATCTCTCCTTGCTCTACTTCATCCACCGTGTCCGACCTAGCCTTGAAGAGCTCCATTTCCCCCCACAAGTCAGTAGGTGACGGTGTTGTCGAGGCACGAGAGTGGGTGGGGAGCAGCGATGATGGCACCATGGAGGGGGCGACACTCTTAACCTGTGGTAGCCAAGGGCGCATCTTCCTAGTATGCTTCTAGCTGATGACGAGAACACTAGCCACTGAGATTGTCGATCTCATTCCACATGTTGTTCCACCATCGACCACCAGCCATGCTCACCATCTGCAAAACATTTTCTCCTGCTCCAGTCGGCCTTGCAGAACTTCAGGAAGCATGAGTTGTTGGATTTGACTACAAATAGGAAGCACAAAAACGAAGCAACCTGAAACACTATAGAAGCACAAGTATTAAACATATGAAGCAATTTGTTGAAGAAACGCAACTTCGGTGATTATGAAGCAAACTAATTAAACGTATGAAGCATGAAATTTTGGTTCCATCATATCGTGCAATCCAACATAATATGCACAGTGGAAGCATATAGATTTCTAAAAGCGGGAATAACAAAAGATTTCTAGCTACATGGTCGTTCAGACTCTGGCCATGAAGATATTCATCTTGTCCATAATACACATGAAGTTTAGGAAGCACGAGGGCGCAGTATGAAGCATGGAAGCAAAACTGAAAGCACATCATAATATATCTTGGGAGAAAGCTGACAGGTTGTTGAGGTGGAGACAATGCATGGGAGAATAGCCGAGCGGTGCTATGGATCGTGACCTCGTGAGAAGTGGGGGTATGTGCGTCGATAAATCGGGAAGAACATAGCTTGCATAATAAGGGGAGAGATAAGAGGAGACGTGGGCACATGAAAAACGGAATGTTGGAACAGAATTTGATGGAATCTCGCTAAGCCGACGGATGAAACAAAGAATCAACGATGCGGCATTAGTCCAATGATTTTCTTGTATCAAACGTCAGATGCAAAGTGTTTCCCTTTTTTCTTTTGAGAAAACGGTGTACTCCTACTACTTTTAGCAATAGCATTAACTAGATGTAGTTTTTAAACGAGAGATTTATATTAGGACCGCAATATACACCTGATGTTCGAACAGTTCATTCAATCCACCCAGGGGGGACAAGCAAACGTTTTCTGTTTTAGGGAAAGCCTTCTCGCACTTTTATTTATAATGTGGAAATGTTACATCAATAAGTACAAGAGGTAATAAGAAATCAGGAGTAACATCCACCCAAACATAGCTAGTCTTAGAATCAAAACAAGTCAAGCAGTCCAGCCCAACAGCTGCCATTACCTTCATTTTTTTATCATGATAAAAAATCACCTATATGTTGAAAAACTATTTTGGCCATGTTCAAGATTCATGTATTTATAAAACATCATATTAAACACACTAAACACAAAGGTGCCATGTTCACATAATTTGCATTAGTATTAGGAAAATAAATTTACCATGGTTTATTTCAAAATAAATGACTAAAAAGAATTTGACATGATATTTTAAAAAAATGAAAAATCATGAGGTATGTATAAAAATGAGTTTGCCACGGTACACAAAAAATTGCATGTTACAAAAAATAAAATTGACATGTAACTAAAACAAGGTTGCCATCATGAAATGTAAGGAAATAAAGAATTTACCATGGTCCAATAGTATAATTTTCCATGTTGCCAAAAAAATTGCCAGGGTTGTAAAAAAATTTGCCATCATGGGAAAAATAGGAGAAAAGTAGGAATTTGCCATGGTAGGAAAATATATTTTGCTACTACAATTTTTTTTGCCATGGTCTAAAATATAATTTTGCCAACATGGAAAGTCAAGAAAAGAAAAAAATCCATGTGAAAACAAATAATTTGACATTTGATTGATCAAAATAAATCCTCAAAAATTTCCATGTGGTTTTGCCAAAATTTGACATGTGGCTTTACCAAAATTGTCGTGTTTTGAGTGAAAGCATTTTCTGTTTATTTTTCCATTGACAATGTAAAAAAAGGTTAAGGAAGTTGCCATGTTTTCTAGAATAACATGGCAAAAACATCGTGCACAACAAAAAATAAATATACAACCTCCACACGATTTGCCATGATTGAAAAAAAAAACTACAAATTGACGAGTTTGTTCTCTAAAAACACATGGCAATTTTTTTAATTTGTAATGGTGACATGTCAGATTTAGGGATATTATGTTCTTGTGGAGATGATGGCAAAGTAGGGATTTCGATCTGTGACAAAGATAGAAAATTTAGGAATTTGCGAATAGGGTGCATGAAAAAAATGAAGGAAATTCTTGTATAAAAAACACATCGCAACTTTTGGAAAAATTGTAAATGGGCGCATCGCGAAAGATATGGATTGTGTCTTTGAGATTGATATTACCATATTCATGTTCTTTTAACAACCGATAGGAGCACTGACTTTTCATTAAGGAGGAAATATGTACATGTTCGCATGTTTTGAGGGGCGGGGCATGTCAAGAAACTCCAAGTAGGCCAAGACCACATGCGAACTACTCTTGGATTTCAATAACTCTGGGCCTAAAGGCTAAATCAAGTTGTCCAATCCCCTTGAATGTGAGATGGGCCCTAAATGATCTAATCATATCCTAAATCATGCAAACACTTCAACAACACCCCAAAAATGCAAGCAATCACTCCTACTACTAGCCTCACAAAGCCTTCTGTTTAGAGAGACTTTGATTTAGATAAACCGCCATCTGCTCCAGCTGATCAAAAAAGTATTTCAGAGTGCGCTAGTAATCATGAAAAGCAAGATGTGATTCGGATTAAATCAAAAAAGGAAACTTTGAAATGCGAGCGGCTTTACATGTTTTGCTTAATGTACTTGTTAAAACTTGTGAAATTCACATGTCAATTTTGTTCACTCTTTGGAAACAATCCGCGAAAAAAATAATGACGTTGAAAAAAAAGTGCCATAAGAAAACATTCATGAATTTGGAAAACATTACAAAATTAAATAAAGTTCACAAAATTGACAAATGACACGAATTTAGCAATATTCATCAATTTGAAAAAGTTCACAAAACTTAAAGAAAGATTGTGAAATTGAAAAAGTCAATAATTTTTACAAAGTTTATGATTTGAAAAAGTTCGTAATTTTTAAAAAGGTCAGTCAAATGAAAAATGTTTATGAATTAAAAAAAGTTCATGAATTTCTGAACTTTTTGAGTTTGTGAATTTTTGAATTTGAAAAAAGTTCATAAATTTCAGAAAGTTCACAAATTTGATAGAAAAAATTCACAAATTTGAAAAAAAAATCATAAATGTGGATTTTGAGATAGGTTCATGAATTTAGAAGAAAATGTTAATAGATTCAAAAAAAAGTTTACAAATTTGAAAAGAAAACAAGAATATGACAAAAACTGGGTTCAACTTTTTTTTTGCGAAATGGAAGAAAGTTCATGAATTTGAACAAAATTTGCGAATTCATAAAAAAAGATTAAAAATAAAATGAAGAGAAAATGAAAACAAGAAAAATAAAAAAAACAGGTGAACAGAAAAAAAATACCGCACTAGGCTTTTTCTTTAGCATTACTTTTCTGACATAAGAAGCGAAAAAGGAAGCAAGTCAGCGCAACAACTAGCATGTCCCAGTTGATTACTGCAGCTCAAAGTAAAACTTGAGGGTTGGACTTCGAATCTCCTGTGGTGCACATATTTTGAAAATTTATAAAGAAAGTAAACAAGCACACCGGTTTGGGTGTGGTGCGACACGCGTTGCAAAAATATGCCACACACATTTTTTCCTTTCTTTTTTGTTTATATTTTTGTGTTTTGCTTCTTTAAATAAATTTCCGGATATAAATAAATATTCCAGATTGAATTTAAAAAATCACAATTCGAGAAATTTCCTGGATTTGAAAAACATGTTTGAAATTTCCAAAAATGATCTTGAGTTTGAAACATGTCCTGGATTTCAAAAAATGTTCCTCGATTGGATAAATGTTCAAAATTGTTCACAAAATTGAAAAATGTTCAAGAATTTTAAAACTCACTGATTCAAAAAATGTTTGCGAATTTCAAAAAAAATCATCGATTCACAATAGGTTTGAGAAATTCAAATATTGTTCCCGAATTTCAAAAATTCTTCATGAACTTCAGAAAATGTTCGCACAACCAAAAATGTTCAGGAATTTCAAAATACAAAACTATAGGTTCAAAAAAGTTCATGAATTTCAAAATATTTCCCCATATTTGGCGCTCTCCTCTATCTTCTGAGGTCCTTAACCATCTCCCTGAGAAAAGTAGACAGTAAAAGCCCAAATAGACTAAATATATATAGCCTGAACGATCCTAAAAATCCCTCGAAGGAGATAATAAAGAACCAAAGCAGATGGTATCCTACTGACTGACTCATAAAATGTCTCATAAATCCAAAACATCATGATATGAGATGTGTTCGAAATTTTCAGAAATGTGACGTATTTGAAAAAAAAACAGGTTCTGTAAAATGTTCTTGATTTTCTAAATATTCGTGAATAAATTTTTTTATGACTTAAAAAAATCGTCAGTTAGAGAAATGATCACGAAATGGAAAGGTAAAAACAAAATAAAAAAATGACAAAAATTAAATTGAAAGAAAAACAAAAAGGACAAAATTAGAAGAACCGAAATAAAAATGCAGAAAAAAAACTGGTTTGAACCTTCCCAAAGCCGGAAGAGAAGCCTTGTGAATTAGGCGACCAAAGCTAGCAGCACATTACATGGTGTGCGTTTGATCGCTATTCCCCGACCTACACGGGGAATAGGATTCGCACAACTAGTATTTCTCCCGGCACAAAGCCAGGTCACCAACAAAATGATGTTTGAATATTTGAAGGAGAGAGTATGGAAGAGGATTCAAGGATGTAAGGAAAGGATGCTCTCAAATGCAGGGAAAGAAATCCTAATTAAGGCTGTAGCACAAGCAATCCCCATATATGCCATGGCATGCTTTGATATTACCAAAAACCTGTGTGATCAAATGAGCACCATGATATGTTGATACTGGTGGAGTCAAGATGATAAAGAGCACAAAATCCATTGAATTAGTTGGGAAAGATTGTCACAACCTAAAAGGGAGGGTGGATTAGGCTTCCGTGATCTCCATGCTTTCAATGTGGCTATGCTTGCGAGACAAGCTTGGAGGCTCCTGCAAAATCCGCAATCCTTATGTTCTCAGGTGCTCTCGGCAAAATACTATGCAGATGGTGATATCCTAAAGGCAAAACCAGTTAGGGGAATGTCATATTCATGGAGAAGTATCTTGAAAGGAGTGAAGCTCCTAAATGAAGGCATAATATGGCGCATAGGAAATGGCCGAAGTGTTAACATTTGGAGAGACCCTTGGTTACCGAGGAACTATACTCGAAGGCCAATTACTCAAAGAGGGCAAAATATAATTCAGAAAGTCTTGGAGCTGATAGACCCAGTAACAGGTGAGTGGGATGAAGCCATGGTCAATCAAACATTTTGTCAGGAGGACGCGAATATAATTCTGCAGATCCCTATAAGCGAGGACTTAGAAGACCATGTAGCATGGCACTATGACAAAAAGGGTATTTTTTCGGTTAAGTCTTCTTACAAAGTTGTCGTTGACTAGGAGGGTATTTTTTTTTCAATCAATAGCAGGTAGCTCACTGAGTTCATCTATGTTTGATTGGAAGAAGTTATGGAAACTGACCCTCCCAAGCAAAGTGCTTCACTTCATTTGGAAACTAGCAAATAATAGTCTGCCTTTACGCCACAAACTAATTAGAAGAGGGGTTGATGTCAGCCCAAAATGCCCTATCTGTAACATTTGTTACGAAGATGGAGGGCATTGTTTTTTCAGATGTAAGCAAGCTAAGCATGTTTGGAGGGCTGTACAATTGGAAGACATGAGAGTACTGCTTGCGAAGTGCATCAACCCACAAGATGCTCTTATGGAAATTTTCAAGCTCAAAGAAGGAGACCTTGAAGATATGCACACTCTTATGGATGCTATGGTATGAGAGAAACAGAGCAAATGCTGGAGAATGTTCAAGAAATTGCACAGAGATAGTGTCTTCAATAGAGCATCATATGATGGAGTTTCTGGAGCATAACAAGAAGAAACAGAAAGGAAATGTGGCTAAACAGAGCACATGGATACCCCCACTTGATCCATATCTGAAGATAAATATTGATGGAGCTTTTAATGTGGAAAATAATGCAGGTGGCTGGGGTTACATAATCAGGAACTCAGAAGGTTTCTGAAGCTGCTGGAGCGAGGAAGTTGCAGAATTTATCGGATGCTCTTCATGCAGAAACCTCGGCACTTATTATGGCGGCAAGACGAGCTGGAGAATTAGGGTGCAGCCGGGTTATTTTTGAAACTGACGCTTTAGCACTGAAGCAAGTTGTGCTAGGCGTTGACTACGACCTCTCTCCGCATGGTGCTCTGTTCGTGGAAGCGAAGTATTTACTGAATTTGTACTTTGATGATGTAATTGTAAAATGGTGCTCAAGATCTTGTAACTCTAGTGCCCATGTACTGGCGTCTTATGGTACGGGTTATGAGGCTGGGAGCCAGCACCACTGGCTCTCAGAACTCCTAGACTTTGTATCAGATGCAGTTGCTGGTGACTTGGCCAGCCTGCGTAAGTAATGGAATCTGAGTGTTCCTCTTCAAAAAAAAAATGTCATCAACCAAACTAGCTGTAAGTAGCGCCACATGCACCAAATAAGATTTGGGTAAACAAGGAGCCGAAACAATCACAAATATAGGCTAGGGAAGCGAGAAAATAATCATAATCCCTATCGAGCACGCATAGGGCGAGGCCTATATCCGGCTGGACAACGCAGTAGGCGACTTCGCCATCAAACGACCAATGGCGAAAAATGGCCAAGGAATGATGCCGCGACGCTGTGCCACTTGTCGCCTCCTGATGGCTTGTGGGATCGTGGTCAACCATCCGTAGAGTGCTCACCCAGGCAGGCATAGTCCGCAATCCCAAGTAAGATAGAACTATTAGTGTCAAAATTGTTCTTCGAAGCTGCCTATTTTTTGTATTAAAAAACTCAACTCGGATTTGAAAATGTAAGGCATATTTATCAAGCAATTTGTCCCTTGTTTCATAATTGTGAAGTATGTCATACTAATCCCGGGTGCACATCCAACTGAGATGTACAATAAAATCCAAAAAAATAGAAAAATATTAGTTTAAAAAAAATTAGTGACAAGTATTGCTTAGTTCTTTAACCACTTGCACATTTTTCTGATGGGACGGCTTTCGTGGAGGCCCGGGTACAAATAAAATATTGCTTCAAAATACTTTCTGAGATTGTAATTTTTGTTGTTACAAAAAATTCTTTCAGAGATAGCCTTTTTGAAATCACATCGTCGAAGCTTAACAGGCGCACTCTCGCATCCCCCATGAAAGCAAAAGAACTGCATGACATGGTGCCATCAACTTCTGCGAGCCGCCGATTCGCAATTCATTTTGGATCCTTCTATTTTTCTTATGTTTACCACATCAAAAGGCAGTAGATGAACCACAAAATAGTTAAAAATCTGAGAAAATAAGACCATATCGGTTGATTAAAAACACAACATTGTGGAAGATGAGTGGTTTAACATGTCAGCCTCTGTTTGAAACTTTATTTGCGTTAAAATGCCAGGGACCACTTCACCTTTCGAGTTTGGGCGGTAGGGTTTAGACCGTAACTCGAGAACCAGCCAAAGATAATCTCAAATACACTAGAGCGCACGAATTTATTATCAAGTTACACATGTACACAATGTCAAAGCAAACACAGCAACATTCTCAAATCGGTACATAGGACAGGGTATCGCCAACGAACGAACGAATCCTTACGACAAATATTTTATTTACATGTACTGGAGGGAAAGGTGCTCCTGATACTTGTCGGTGGTGCTCGCGAGGCTCGCCGCTTCAGCAAGTTCAACTGAAAAGCCGCAACACAAACAGCACATGAGGATGAGGGGAAGCAAAAGATTTTCACGACGAAGCCAAACAGAACTATAAGGCTGGTAACAGCCAGAACCTGACCTTTCAAGCTTTATGCAGAGCGGCTGGTAACCTCAACCTATGATGTTATTACAGGCAACGAAGAAGAAAACTAATTCGGGATAAAATTTGACGGGCATCCAATGGTGAGCCCTGTATCGTTAGTTATCAGCTCAGGATAGATCAAAAGATCCACGGCCTTCTAGGATGGCGTAGAGCAGCTTCTTGCGCATGACTTCCTGCGAGAACACGCCCAAACAAGCGAGTTAGTGGGGACGCAACAGCACGCCAAACTTACCACCAAACACCAGAGAATAAAGCCATACTTACTTTTGTGGAATATGGGGGTAGTTTGAGATAATTGGCGCATGTCATGACACTGGGCAAATCGTCATCCGCAGCGTCTGTCACCCCGCTTGTATTCAAAGTACTCACCCCACTCGAGGGGTGCTGACAATCAAAAGAGATAGCAAGTTAAGAAAGAAACATGGCATGACCAAGACGTATATGCAGCAGATGTCGACATCAAGAAGGCACCTTTCGAACTATGGTAAGCTTGGGACTAAGGGCAGCCAAACCACCAGTTGGAAGCCGAGAAGCGCCAGTTACAAACTGGCAGAATGCATGCTGCTGATCAGGGGTAAATTCCGCCATGATCTCGAGTAGCTGCAGACAAGCAGAGGATCAAGAAATCGGTTAAACATATGCAGTGCCAGATTAAGATACAGGAAAATACAGGCGCACTTACATTTATAATGGCAGGACTTTTAGCAGTAAACCCATGATCAAATTTTATGTTATCCACCAGTGATTCAGCCTGCAGCAATCAAGGCCAGTTCAGTGGAAATGTAACAGAACACAACTGAAATCAAGACAGGTGGATGAAGCATTACCTCCCATATTTCTTGACGACCGCATATTAGATAGTCAAGCTCTTGAGGTGAAAATATTTGGAGGGATGAGATATCAAAGACCTAAAACAGAGAAAAGTACACAGGCATTTAGGAAAACATAAATAAGTCTTAGAGACATCAACAGAATGATTAAAAGGAGTTGACAAGCGAACAGAATGAGGTTGCACCTGACTAAAACCTGATCTGAAAGCTTCAACCTGCTTCATAATCCCTGACTTCACTGTCGCATCTACTACCAAAGAAACATACTCCTCTAGGTTGTGGATATTAACCTAAGGGAAAGAATAAACTGTATTTATTACTCCCCGCATAAAAAAAAGAGCAAATGCAAACACAAAATCCCTAAGATAAACAAATCACTTACAATTGTGTTTTGCTCGCCTTCTTTGAGAATATAATCAGGAAAACCTGGAAGAGTAAAATCTAAACACAAGTCCTCGATAGGAGCTCCACGGAAATGCAAGTCTGCAACTTCTAGCTGATCCTTGCCACAAGCGGACTCAAGGAACCTCTTACGCTCAACAAGAACTTGCAGTTCTTGCAGTGTCTTTCCAAGCTCAGCATCAAACGAGATAATGTCGAATAAATCAAGCTCCTAGCAAATAGAAAGCATTTTACATTAGTAAATGCTGAAGATGGAGGGAAATACAGTGATATAAGAAACTCAAGTAGAACAAGCATAACAAGATGAAAAAAAAAAAAGAATGTTGTTTCCCTGAATAAGAGGATCTGTATGTACTTACCTGTCCGAGTATGAGCTTATAAAATGCTGTTGACAAAGGCAAATCCAAAAGCCTTCCATCCTGCAAGACTTTCGCCACAACTCGACCGACCAAGCGAAAATATTCGACAACTTTGAAGAATCTGCTACCCTCTGAGGTATCAACATTTGAAGGCCAAGGGCGAGGAAACAATCCAAGAGGGGCTTGTACCAGATTCCGGGCATCTTCGGATGAGTTGAGTTCTTGCGGAGCTGGCAAATCATCGTCAGAATCCACATGGATCACACCATTCTTGTCGATTTCCATTTCTGAATAATCATAAGGCAAACTAGATCTCCACAATCCCAACCGAGCACTCTGCAGTTCATGGCCCAGGAGAGTATAGAACTCCAAAGTAGGACCCAGCCCTGTCCCAACCTCACCAAAGTATTCCACCTCAAGAACAGCTCTCTGACTAGAGAACATCTCCATGACTTTAGCGGCAGAATCCAGAATACGGTTACGGGAAACACGAACTTTCTGGCGTTGTAACCTGCCAAACCGGACCTCTCTTTCGCTACCAGTGTTGGGGTTATCACCCTGCTGCTGCTGAAGTCGATTCAACGCTCGGGACAGCCCAAAAGCTGTGGAGTGGAAGTACTGCCTCCTCGTTTCGAAGGGGAACAGAAAGGGGCAGGCTTTCGTGATCTGATTACACCAAGAAGGTAAACTGCCGCTGCAGAGTGCAAGAACATCCTGCATTTGCCGAGTAAGCTTCGGGGTCAACTTACTGTTGACGAACTCTTCTGAAGGCACCTTGGTTCCAGTTTCAGATAACTCATCCAGCGTAGCGATTTTCCCCTCAGCGAAATCATCAGATGCTGCCTGTGCTCTTAAACGAGGGGATAGCTGATTCAGCCCTTCTAATACACGTAACAACGCTAAAATGCTGTAGGTTGAGTTTGTTTTCTCCAAATCACATGGAAGTTCCCCTTGTAAGATGCTATCAAGAAGAGAAACCTTGTGTGCTTCAGAAACAGATCTGCAAGATTCAGATTTTTGATGCAACGAGGCAGAACTACCTTGGGATCCCTTCTCAGCCTGGCTATCAGCCTTCTGGTAAGTTATCGTGAACACATCACCCCAGAATCGGTTTCCATCGTTTGGTAAGTCAGACCCGTTGAACCTTTCTTCATCATCCTCATCGAGCATCAGTTGACGTTGGATTGCTTGATATACGGTCAAATTTTTGCTAAGCTGCTTCCCACCAGCCATGAATATCAGTTTGTTGTGCTCACTCATGCTACCCCCAAGTGACAGGCCACGCCGATCACGACCACCTCTAACACCGCGACCACCACCAGAAGTCAGCCCAGCCATTGTCGCAGCAACAAATGACATTGCACCTTGCGATCCAAAGGCACCTGCACTTCGAAATTCAGCAGCATTTACTCCCCTGCCCATCATGTTTCTAGCACTGGAACCAGAACCAGAACCAGATGATGGCTGCGCCTGGCTATCACTTGCTGAACCAACATTAGAGTCATCAGCGTCACCCAATTTCACATCATGCACGCCATCTTGAACACAAATAGGAAGAGAGCCCTCTTGCAGAACCTGAGAATCTCAACATCGTTATTTATTTAGAAGCAGAAAGAAGTAAAAGATCTTCAGGGTGTTGAGTATGGGCTAATCTTAAAGCATGCCTGTTAAGTTTAGTATCTTACAGCTTATAATCTCAATAAACTAATTTACTATATGAGCCACCCCCAATGCCTTTGTATTCTCTGTGGATGGATCACTTAGGTCAAACAGGGAAAATATAGAGCCTGGGCACCAAAACGCCCTACTCTGAAGATGGTGCCTTCTTTCGGCCAACAGTGTTAGAAAGCACCATGGAGCATGGAGCATGGGTGCATGGTCTCTCTTTTGTACCAGTGCTGCAACCTCTGAACCAGATTCAACTCGGGATCATAAGTCAGAATCAATCTCTCTCCCAAAAAGTCAGAATCAATCTCTCTCCCAAAAAGTCAGAATCAATCTCTCTCCCAAAAAGTCTGAATCAATCAATCAATGAAGCTACTGGTGTGTGCGTGTGTGATCATGCATGCATAGCACTAGCACTAGCAGAGTAGCAAGCAGTGGGACAGCAGCAACAAGACAAGCGACCAGATCAAAACGTAGTAGTAGTTCGGCTCAGTTGATCAGTTCAGTTCAGTACCCTCACCACGCACAGCCAACAGACACATGCATCGTGCTACGTCCAACCTACACCTAAGCATGAGTGTAAAATAGGCCAGACTGGCTGGCTATCTAAACTATCTCATGAACACATTAATACTCCAAATACAAATACATATGAGATTTACGAGAAAAATGAAGAGGATTAAATCATAAAAACTATCACCTCATGATCATCATCTTCATCCTCTGAAATGTCATCATCATCGATCATTAAAGCGTCATCAAGCTCAATATGAGATGTGTCCAGCTCCTCATCCTGCACATAAGCACATAACAGATAAAGAGGTATTGCTTGGAAAAGTTCCAGCTCAAGTAAAAATCCAAACATTGTCCTCAGATTTTCAATCGTGAGCTTGGTTGACTATGGCTTAATCACCCTTGCACATTATGGCAAAAACTATAGCACCATTAATCACAGAGAAAATCACCAGGAAAGAGCCAACAAACAACCACGAGTTATATATAAAAGGGATAAAAGGATGGGGAGCTTTATCTCTTTCTTTGCAAGCTACAAATAACAAAAATGGGCATGGCACAATGCCCAAAGAAGATGCATGTTTAAATATCTGGTGCTAGCCTAGGGTATGTGCCAATTGCACTGGTACTTATGCAAATATGCCTTGAAACATGAAGCCCTCTTTTTCAAACATGATTTACATCATTGGTAAATATATACAGCTTGTGTCAGACATAACAACGATAACGAGATTCAAACCCGCATGAAATCCATGCACATATTGCTACAAATTCCTTATGATATCAGTAGCTTTCACAGTTTGTGCAAAAACAGAAATACAAGATTTAGTATGTTTCTCTATTCCCAGATGTTTTTCTGGAAGATGTAGTTCACTGAATTATCTAGCACCTTCTAAAGCTTACGGTGCAAGATGCAGCTACATAACAAGAAACAAAAGGAAGTCATCCATTTTTTATAATTTATTATTATTAACTCGATCTTTCTCATTTTTAATATCACAGCTTAGATGGATATGCACTAGTCTTATAAGAAACTATACTGAAATAACAACGACATCCTTTTTTGTAGTTCTCTTATTCATGTAGAATGCCAAAAAAAAAAAGGAAATCATACCTCAGAACTACTGTCGCCATGTGTCTGCTTCATGTCCAAATCTTTCTCTGAGGCAGATTTTCTGCGGCTAGCATTCCTTGTGTTCGGTCCTTTCGGTTCAGCTGAGCTTGGTTTTACAATGGCTTTGCCTTTAGCCTTTGCACTACTACTGCTTTCCTCTAGAGACTCCTTATTAGATGTACCAGCACTTGCAGCAGATGACTTTGATCTTGTTGTTGGACGGCGGGCTGATGCAGGTGTTGATGATGCACCAGCAGGGGCACCAGGTGTGCCAGATTCAGAATTATTTGCAGAAGCGGCTTGAGATTTGGAAGCAGCCTCACCGCGCTGAACTCTGGGCCAAAGAAAATCTTCAACAGCTGCCAGACTCGCAAAGGGATCGATAAGTACAATATTTGATGAATAATCCCGAAGTGATTTTTCGCCTTGAGCTCGACACAGGCGCAACTTGAAGGGTTGAGCTAGAGCACCAAGACCTGAGGTAAGACGGGAGCCTCCAGTACCAATTCTGTTAGACTGGCTGAGCACAACAGGGAAACGTTCCAATGAACATAATGCGCTTTGCAGTTTTTGGACCAAAAGAGTCATTGGAGTTTCACTCCTTTCATGGTCAACAGAAAGGGCAACAGATATGAAGGACTTGTATCGCCTAAGCGCCTGTTGGCGAAGCTTTGGCAGGTTTGCTTCGGATACCTTTTCCTTCCCGAATGTCCCACATGACAAATAGTCGAGAAATGATGTGATGACTCCGCTCCTGATGAACTCAAATGTGGAGACACCATTAGCTTTGCTTAGCTCAGCAAGCATTTCATTTACTATCAGGTCTAACTGTTCCTCCACATCATGTGAGATGTCAAAATGGCTAGGGCTCAGGGCTTTTGATTTCCCTTTGGCTTTTGTTACGACATTTTCAGTTGCAGTATTCAACTTTGCACACAGTGCTCTCAGTTTAAGAAGGTCATCAGTGACTCCAGCATCGCTGGAACCATGGTCTGAAGGGAAGTATTTATCTTTGAACGACTTCGCACGGTCGCTAACTTCAAAACGGAGGCTGGTGACTGGAACTTCTGTAGAGCATGGCGATGCACTGGCAATGCCAGAATTGGAAACGTTTGATACATCTAACAAACTGTTTTCTGTAGGTGCAGCACCCCCACGACGACGTTGTCGTCTAGGGCGTGAGGACATAACAGAATCACCATCCTTATCCTGTGGTGGTACCTGAGGAGGCACCATATTTGAGGATTCTGGGCATATAAGTGCTTCCACAGCATGAACAACACCTTCCCTCACAAATAACTTGGAAAATGTCTCGGGTAGTTTCTCCATCATAATTTCTGCTATCTGAAGAGCAGGAATCAGCACTTGTGGATCTTTCCAAGCAAGAATGCCTGCTAAGAAGCTGCAAGGGACATTTATATAACTCAGAAAGGATCAGCAAAGAAGAATTGTATATTGAAGAAATGAATCACACATCATAGTAGAAACTTGTATTAGTACCTGGATATGTTTGTCGTGCTAAGGAGGGTCTGGATCATTTCAGCAGAGCTATAGCACATTAATTTCCCAATGATAGATAAGCACTTATGGCGTATTGGTGCATTTACACTTGAACCGTACACCTGTCCGGCAGGAGAGGTTATTAAGCATGAGAACAAAAAATAAGTCCAAAAGTTTGTAAATAATATTCATCAATAAGAAATAAAAATGAGAACAGACCTGTGTCATTACGGGCAATAAGTCCATACCGAACTGCTGTAGAAGTTCGGGGTGCTCCTGTAATAGACTCTCATGGCCTGACCTCTCATTTTCTGTTGAAACAGCCCCATCTTGTTTCATGGGAGCAGGTCTCCTTGTGGAAGAGCCTTTAATAAATACACGACAGTTTGTTGGTAAAGAAATTATCCCCGCAGGCAAATGTGGGAGCAAATCATCAGCAAGGCTCACGATCTCAAACATCTGCAGGGTAAAAAGTAAATATATGAACACCATTTGTGCAAGAAAGGCATGCAAGGATATATCACCCTCCCGCTCCGAATCAAACACTTGCAATTCTATTGTTTTAATCAATGTTTGAGCAGCTAAGCAAGAGAAGTAACTGCAGACAACACTACACATCTATACCCATCAAATGTCAGATTCTTCTGAAACTCTACCAAATATGGTTGTTGGAATGCATGATTTACTTGTGCATTTCTGCGCCCTATTCGTGCCTCCTTACAAAATCTCAAAGGTTTTGATGCAAGATGCTTAAATCAAGGATGATAACTAAATTGGTTGGCCATCCATGCTCCTATTGGCTCTATAGTTTACTTTGGATGATAATCTGCACGATCATCATCAAGACAACTGTGGACTAGTTTTGCTACATAACTCTCTTCAGTACTGAAGAAAATTACGCATGTGGCTTGCATGTATGATTACACAAATGTTACGAAACCTTCACATTTTTAGTAAACCTTCCCATGGTCTGCTAAAGTAGTCAGTTTCAATAGAATGCGAACAAAGATGGTAAAAACTAGCCATAAAGCTAACATCACAGAATAGTAAAGCCAGTGATAGATGTAGTCACCTGATCAGCAGGCCTTGACAAAGCTGGGGCGACGGATGTTCCAGCAACCAACCCAGACCCTGAAAGAATTTCTTTAATGGTGCCACTAATGCCAAGAAGAAGAAGTGTTTTGGCTGCCAACAGCGATCCACTCGCGCATGTTGAGAGAAGACGGATTAAACCCTGAAAGGGTCAGCAATCCACACTTAAGCAAGGCAACAAAAGAAGGCCAAAGTAAACAATACGGAAGGATAGCAAAACATGTTTATTCATGTATACCGTATATGTCGATGTACTCAGTGATGTCTGGCCTGGGGAGTTGCTGATGGATACCAAGTTAGCGGCTTGTGCAACCAAGCCATGATTGCACAGCTCATCCAACTTTTCTGGATGGTGAGCAAAGGCCTCTGCAATGCGTGTTAAACAAACAGAAGCATGCTCTAGCACCTGTAATCAATGTGCAAAAACAAAAGGTTGAAACAAATATGTGTATGCCCTGGCAGGATTCGAAGTTCGTAATAAGAAATCACGGGTCAGAGGCATGGACTTCGAAGGCACATACCTTAGAGTCATGGTGGTGTAGGAGATTAGTGAGCAACGGTACCGCTTCCATGACGAACTCGGATGCATCAGAGGGTAGCTTTCTGCAAATATTGGCAGCAGTAGACAATGCAACTCTCTAGAAGAATGCATGTCCACCAAGGAACACATATGGTAAGTAGAAGCAAATAGTGCACACAGGAAAAACAGGGGAAACAAAAGTGAAGTAAAATAGAACCAAGGCGCATGCTCGGTGAATACGACAAAATGAACTACATTCCAATGAAGAAACCGTGGAGTTGAATTCGAATAAATACCTGAACACCAGTGGAGAAGAAGTCCAGATACGACAGGACGGCCATTAGTGCACCAGCTCTCAGACAGGCGGTCGGATGCTCCAGTGAAATCTTCCTCAGAGCTTGCAGAGACTAGGAGCATCATAAAAACATATACCGTCATTTGTCAGTATATTGGCAAGTGAATGCATGAGGGGAGCAAGAAGACATGTTTGTCTCCCATGCGAATCTACCTAGACTGTAAAATAGGTAGTAGATACATCCATGATTCACGACAACATATATCCAAATATGGCGCGCACACATGCAAAATTCTAAGCAACAGCATATTCATTTCGCAGACGCAAAGAAAAGAAAACCAGCTACAACTTCAGCTACCTTGTATTGTAGATTGAACAATTAATTTCTAGGTCTGTTAATTTGGCAATTCACCTGCTCGGCGAGGTCCATGTACTCGATGGTGAGGAGCCGGGCGCAGAAGCACGGTATCGCCCCGTAGTGCACGACGGAGGAGCAGGCGGACGGCAGCACGTCGACGAGGTTGGCGAGGGCGCGCGCGGCGAGCAGCATGACCTCGGGGCTGGCGCCGGGGCCGTCCTCCTCGCGGAGCAGGCCGACGAGGAGCGGCACGAAGGCGTCGACGGGGAAGGCGGCGAGCGAGTCCTCGGTGCCGATGGAGAGCATCTCGCAGAGCTGCATGAGGGAGCCGAGCTGGCGCGACTCGTCCCCCTCGGCCTGCAGCCCGGCCAGGATCCGCTTGAGCTGCGCGGAGGTGGTGGAGGAGGCCGCGGCCGCCGCGGCGGAGCCCGGGAGCAGGTCGTCGAGCCCGGCGCCGAGCCTGCGGAGGAGGCCCTGGAGCGCGGTGCTGGCGGAGGTGAAGGAGGGCGGGAAGGGGGCGGCGGCAGAGTCGTCGTCCTCCTCGTCGTCGTCTTCCTCGTGGTGGTGGTGGTGCGGCGGGGCGGGGTTCGAGGTGGAGGAGGGGTCCAAGTCCTTGCCTTTTTCCGCTGCGGCGGCCGCGGCCGCCGCCGCGGCCCGCGCCCGGCGGCGGGAGGACGGGGACGGGTCCATCGCGGGCGGTCCGGGGCGGCCGGCGGGGGCGGTGCGGGCGCGCTTGGAGGAGGAGGCCGGGGAGGAGGTGCTGGCGGCGGCGCGCTTGCGGCTGCGCGTTTCCATGCACGCGGCGGGCGGTCCGGCGGGGCGGCTCGCTGCCGTGCCTAGGCGGCCGGCGGCAGCGGGCGCATCGGGCGGATCTGCGCCTGATTAGTCCCCGCGGGCGGATCGCCGGAGGGGGAATCGATCCGGTGGTGCGGAGGAGGAAAGGGGATCCCTAATGGAGGGGGGAGGCGACGCTAATGGCGTGGGATTTGGGGATTTCTCGAGGGTTAGCCAGTGAACACGCGGAGGAGAAAGACGCGATTTTTGCCACTGACTTCACTCCCCCTCCCCTCCCCTCCCCTCCCTTTTCACTCCCTTCTCTTCTCTTCCTCCCCCAACAAAAAATATATTTTCCCTCCTCTTTTTCTGCCGAATAACATTATTTAATTATTACATTTTGTAATGATAGAAAAACATTTCCGTCTTTTTTCACCGTTCTCTTTCGTCTCTAACTTGTACTCTTTGTTTCAGACAAGACCGACCGACCAGGCACACAAGGCCTCGTCCGGCGAGGCATCAATCGTGTCCTCGCGGATTCCGTGTCACCTGTTCGCCGGTCACCGGCTGAGCGCCGGACAGGATGGCTACTATCAGCATGCCCTGTCCATGCGTGCGTCGTGCCCTAAGCCCTTGTCCTGCATGCTGCAGTCGCCTCTTCGTCTCGCGAACTAGTGGTCAACCGAGCAGGAGCAGTCGTGTGATCCTTGTGAACTTGGATCGATCAATGTGCGGTCAGCCCATGAACATTGCGCATCACTCTATCGTTAGCCAAAACCTGAAAATTGTGCAGGTCTATAGTACTATATCTACATTATATATTACCCCCATATTTCTTTACAGAGGGAGTAATATTTTTACGGCAGCTTAGTTATGGAGTTGGCCAAACCTTGCCATATTGCTAGCTTCGCCACTGGCCACCCATGCGCAGGCGGGCGCCTACCGAAGGATCGGGGTTGGTTCAATCTCTCCCCTACGATTGCACACAATGACAAGCGGGGGGCTACAAGATCACAGGCATACAAAAGGAAAATTAGACGAATTCAAAAGCGGGGGGCTACAGGATCGGGGCTCTTTAGACGAATTCAAGAGGGAAATTATGACATGTATATGTTAGAATGCAGCAAGGTCTGCTGGATTTCACCAGAAACACAGCTCATACAAAATAGATATAGATATGATGGTATAACAAATGACATTGTGCATGCTCGTTGGCGGCGGCAGAATGTAAGAAAAGATGTTGGCCTCTGCCTAGTGCACATCTCGGTTAGGTGTGCCATTTTGACCAAGTCTGGTTCCTACCTCGGCTAGGTGCGCCATTTTGACCGAGCGTTTTATTTCTATTTCAGAAAATTAAAGGAAAGGGTAAATAGAGCGTGGGCAAAACAACCAAAAAGAATTTTGTGCATAATTATATGTATAAAGAAAACAACCAAAATTCATGTTCGGTACGAAATGGATAAAAAGAAATATATTTAGACCTAAGATACGTCTAGATACATTCCCTTTTATCCATTTGATGACAAGTATTTTCGGACGGAGGGAGTATAAAAAAAACAACCAAAAGTCATGTTCAATACGAAAAAGAATCACATGAGCAGGTGTTGCCCCCAAATTAGCACGTGCTGGTAATCAAGGAAACAAATTCCCGTGTACTATAATATACTTGCTGCTTCGTGGGCCCCGCGTTTCTCTTTCAAACGATGATTGACCTTAAATAGGCGGGCCCACATGAACATGACTGAAAGCTGTAAACAGGGTTCACAAAAGTCCTCTGCAACAGACATGGACAGGTAGATGCAACCAACGAGATTTCACTGTCACGCCATATTTTCTCTCTTCGTGTCATAAATAAAGAGAAGCCCCATTTTGGGTGAGACACACATGATGCCATGCCAAACACTCGACAAAGACACATAAGAGCGAGGATCTGTGCGGCTCCCAAGCTCCATTCTACATTCTTTTTTGGAAATTTGAAACGTACTACTACATGTTAGAACCGCGTTAAAAAAACTTGAAGGTAGCTTGTACCCGCCCAGAAAAGTCAAATGTTTTTGAACGTGCTTGCGGCTGTATTTTCTAAAAAGGAATTTTCCCAAAACGAAGCGCCAACTACGACTAAGGTGTCGTCCTCTTCCATTGATGCTGGTTCAGTATCTCAGAGGTGCTCATAGGAATAGGGGTATGTGTGTGCGTTCATAGGAGTGAGTATGTACGTATATATGGGCGTATGTGTTTGTACTGTGTTCAAAAAATAATTTCATGCCGAAAAAATTCATAAAATATATGTGTGCGCAATGATGACAACCTATCGTAGATAGAAAACTCTTCCATATGTGCCACCATAAGTTTAACTGTAAACTGGACTTTGTGAAGATCCTACAAAAGCACCATACCATGGAGATCCTACACCAAACCAATATGATTTGATAGTCTGAAATTTATCTAGTTGAGTGGGTGTTCTTTTCTAGCCCCGACGATGCCTCGTGGGCGGGGCTTTCGCTTCCAGAAGTCCGATGAGCGCCTCCGGTCGCCCAGCTGCCGCTGCCGGGCGAGCGACTCTGTTCCCGCGAGAGCTATATCTCGCATTAAGCGAGGTGGCATGATCACTCGTTGAAGGGTTCACAGTACTCGGGCCGGCTCATTCGCGCACAGTAAACGGAAGAGAAGAGAAAAGGGAGCGCGTGGTGATTGGAACCACGGTCTCCTAGTATCAAGCAAGCGTGGCTAGCCACTAGGCTTTGCCTTAGGTTCGTGACAGAGTAGTAAGGCGAGACTACTTAAGTCCAAACAAGTCGGGGTTTCCATTGTTTCTTCTCCGTATTTTTTAGGTTTCTTTTTATATATATTTTTTCTTTTGTTTCTTTTCTTTTTTCTTCTTGGGGCTTTTATTCTTTTTTGTGTTTCTTAGGTTTTATTTTTATTTGGTTTATTTTGTTTGTTTTTTGGTTTTCATTTTTTGGGGATTGTTTGTTTCTTTTGGTCTTCATTCTACATTTTTGAATATGCTAACCACATTTTTCTAATACGCGTTAACAACTTTCCAATACAAACTTATTTTTTTGAACGTATGATCAACATTTTTATATACACATTAAAAAATCAAATGCTTGATTAACATTTTTCAAATACAAGATTAAAATTGTACAAATACATGGTAAAAAAATGCTATACATTTTTCCATATTTTTCACCGTTTTAAAATAAAAAATCAATATTTTTTAATACATGGTCAACATTTTTTATATGCTTTTAAAAAAATGAAAAGCTTGATTAACATTGTGTAAACACTTGTTCAATATTTTTTTTTCAAATGCTTGATTAACATTTGTATATACATGATCAATTTTTTCCTCATTTTTTATTACATGGTCAACATTTTTTATACACATTTATCATTTCCAAAATGCTTGATTAACATTTTTCAAATACTTAGTTCAACATCTTTTCCAAATGCTTGATTAACATTTGAATATACATTAATACATGATCAACATTTTTCTATACACGTTCAACATTTTCTGAATGCTTGTTCAACATTTTTCAAATACTTGTTCAACATTTTTCAGATATTTTTTGTAGAGTGTTTATTGTAATATATATATTCAGAATATTTTAAATTATAAGCAAAAATACAAAAACAAAGCAAAAACAAAAACAAAAAACAAAAAAAGAGGCTGTGGTCTCCCACACCCGTGGGCCGGCCCATCTCGCTCGCCTCTTGAGCGAGTCAAAAGCTACACTCGCTGAAGGCGAGATATAGGGGCGCCCCTCTGTTCCTCCTCAGTCCGCACGCCAGGGGAATATATCTGGTGCACCGGGGCAATTGGTGCTGCCGGTGCACCAAACCCATTGCACATTAAAAAAATGTTTTAAAAAATTCAAAAAATAGTGCACCGACACAGCATCAATGTATGTTGTCACAAAAATTCAAATCAAAAATCAAAACAAGGCTCAAGATACAAAAATGACAAATTTGACGTCATTGTGTTAATGGGCCAAAACTGAATCCCAACTTGTGTTATGTACTATTCAGTGTCAAATTTATCATTTTTGTATCTCGAGCAATTTTTGAATTTTGATTTAAATTTTTGTGACAACGTTCATTGATGTTGTGTCAATGCACTAAATTATTTCTGGATTTTTTTCAAACATTTTGGAATGTGCATGAGCGACCGGTGCACTGGTAGCACCCATGGCCCCGGTGCACCAGATTCATCCCCTGCATGCTAGTTCGTTTTCTGCCGCATAGGGCGTGTCCACAAGGAATAGCAAGAGTCAAAGGTAAATCTCTAGATGAATTTCTCTTATCCCTCAATCTTAATCTAGTGATTAATCTGTAGTCTTCTTTTTACAACAATTGCCGACTTGAACCAGCGGTGGATGAAATCCCCCCCCCCCCCCACACTCCCACTTTAGCTTCTCTTTCCACCTCCACTCGACGCAGGGACAAGGAAAAGTCAAAGCAACCATAGTGGTTCAGAAAATTTAAAATAGAATTAAGTCCAGAAAACTTGGGCATCTATTAGGCTCCTTGGAGCCCGGCGGCATCTTACATTCTTAAGAAGTTGATCCCTACTACTAGCAATTCTTTCAACGTGCACACTATCCACATCAGCATAGTACTATGTCACCATTCTCCACATGCTCTTGTATATTTCCGCCTGAAGGCCCATCGCACGTCTTGCTGGTTTATTCTTTATTCTCCACACGAGCATTTTCTCTCTCTAGAAGGTTCCCATCGACCGGCCCCTCAATTACTCCCCCCATCAATTTATTCCCACCGCTTCTTCTTCTTCACCAAATACCCATCGTCTTCATCTCCTCCACTATTTTTTCTTTAAAAGAGACAACAGATTTCTGATTCCTTCTCCATCTTCTTCCACGGAAAAGATAAGTTGCTATCGGAGGAGGCGTCAACACCAACATCCGGAGCATCTGCAAAGATCTGTGGAGGAGGCGTCAACACCAAGACGACATACATGCACAACAACATCACATTGATCCTTTGAGATATTCGTGTGGTGGCAGTTGTGTACATGCTTCACATGGTTGTATATAAACGGTTTAGACTGTCTTGCCCGAGCTGCAACCTTCACGTTGCATTGGTATGAACTATGAATGTATGACTCCTTTTTTAAGGCAATGTATGTCTCATTTCTTGCTTTGTATGTCAAATTGCAGTAGTAATTTATTTTAGAGAAAAGGTAGTATATTCAAATTATTCATCTCTTGCCTCAGGCAAAGAAATATTTCAAATATATTCATGACTAAAGGAAATAGCTTCAGGGTGGTCATAATAAGCATGTGGTTGTTTGGCGATTTTATTAAGTAGTGCTACTAGAAAAATTCAGTTGTGTATGTTTGGAAAATCATGTAGTACGCTACATCTACTTCCCATGATTTACCATTTTACATAATTAATAATATATAATAATGCCTAAAAAAGAGTACTGTGGGAAGAAGTGGACAACTGCAAATATATATGGCAGTCAAAGAAAAATAAAATTTGCTAACCGTTGGAATTATTTTACCAGTAAAGGAACTATCTTAAAATATATATGATCCACCCGGATCAGAATAAGGTTAGATTACCTACCATGTATTTTCAGCAGAATAAATGAGTACTATGTATTTTTCACCACATTGATTATTGCCTACTCAAGGTCATCCTCCGTACGTACATCTGTCAGGCTGAAGTAGAGTAGGAGTAAAATTTTCAGTTCAATAATTAATGCTTTGGCCTCAATATCTAGCAATTGTTGTCCGCAGAAAAAATTCTCACAGAATTGGTTTCGTTTCTTTGCAGAGAAACTATATTTCTTAACCTTATGCAAAACACACAATTAATTTTGCAAAGTGTAGAATCATTTTTTCTAATGAAAGATCTCGAGAGTGAGACAACTTACATCAGGTTCAAGGGAATATTAGCTTAAGTATCATACAAAGTGTGACACAATACAAACAACTAGCATAACATGGATCTTGCATGATTTTCTTATTCGAGCAAAGTCTAATTTGTGTACGGAAGTCACTAATTTTTAATATTCCCATAAATCTTTGTTGTTTTTCTTGAAGAAATGCCATTATTAAATTAAACCGAGAACTCTTTTCCGTTACATGATGGTTTCCAGGTTTATAGTTGCATTGGTCCATTGACACCATTCCCCAAATTTATGGTACTAGATTTCGGAACTATTAAATGGGTGCATAACAATAATTCTATCAATTGAAACCATTAATGTCCCGTTGTTTCTAAAATCACTAATACTAGAAGAGCATTGTTGTCCCCTTGAAACTAAAGAATCAAAATATTTTTACCTCTATCTTTGGGGTACAGTTTGATTTGACTTTTGTATTTCAACACAAACCTATTGTCCAGCTACGAAATGCGAGTATTCAAATATATTGTTGTTATCACAACTAAAATATTATTCAAATTCAGTAATAAATTCTATAGATTGTTTTCCTTTTATTTCTGATGCATCCTCCTTAACTTAATTGTGCTCACATGTCTATGAGTCACACTTGGAAAAGCTCTGGCTACAATATAAAATAAGTTTGTTTCATCTTACACAATTATTATGATTCTATAATAACGTGCATGCCTATGCGCTTTTTTCTATCCATTCGTTTCATTTGTATAGAAATTGTAGATACGTGTAAATATGTATCTGGGAATTTTGTACATTCTTTTTTGATTTATTGAATTTGGATTCATGTAATATGTAAGTTTCTATTAGCACCATATATTAAATTTCTAATTACATACTAGATTTGTATAATATGTTTATAATTGTGGATATCGCTAGCCCGTGCCGCTGCATGGGTTGATGACTAGTGGCCAAAATAGTTTTTCAACATATAGGTGATTTTTGTCATGGTAAAAAAATGAAGGTAATGGCAGTTGGGCTGGACCGCTGGAGGCCCAGTGAATATGTATGCTAAAACGAGGGCTGTACTGTATCGACGGATGTTTGCACGGGCATACCTATCCTAGTGAACTAAAACGTTCGCTTGTCCCAGGGAAGCAAACAGGCTGGCACACTTTCTGCTAGGACTTGTTTTGATTCTAAGACTAGCTATGTTTGGGTGGGTGTTACTTCTCCTGATTTTTTATTTCCTCTTGTACTTCTTGATGTAACATTGCCACGTTACAAATAAACTAGGTAATTGCCCGTGCGTTGCTACGAGAGCCAAACAATTTTCAACGCAGCAAGAGCAAAATGAAAATACATGGTGTTATGAGATCACTAGACAATTTACCCGATCTTATAAACATGCTGAGCCATTTGAATATACATAAGCATCAACTTTGCATAGCATACACCATACAATGTCAAAAGATCTAGCATTGACTCATTGCTTCTTCTTTGCACATAAAGTTGAAATGAAATATTTTTTTGCTTCCTTATTTAATCCCGAAGTGGAAGTAACTGTAAGCATGTCAAACTCAAAAGTCCAACAAATCCAACATGCAAGGAGATCCTATAAACCCAATCTCGGCAAAAGATACATAAATCATGAAAGTGTTGTTTGGTATGTACCTCAACATGTCCATTGAGCCGCTTTTGAAGTTTTGGCTGGAGACGTGATTGCTTCAGTGAGGTCAAAACCCTATACTGATAGAAAAACTAATGATGATCATGGTGCAATATAACTACATAATTTGTGGATGCGCTCCCATACAGAGCAAAATAACAGATTGTATATTGACTACAGGAATTTTATGCAACTGTAAATACACACTTTGATATAACAATTTCTTGCATACATTAGAGAGCTAGCAGTAATTTATGCTTCATGAAAGGGATCAGTTTGGAATCATGACTACTCAGTAACCTAGAATATGACCAATAACTAATCAGCCGCAAATAAAATTGGAAAAGTAAATTGAAGCTTCTTACCCACCGATATTGATCTGATTTCTCATAACACAATTGTTCACAGAAGTTGTATACATTTCTGGAGGTACCTCGACATGACTTAGTTCACAGAAGTTGTATAAAATTTAGGAGTGTTTGTACATCGCAATATTTTTATTATCCCTGTACTGGTAAAAATAACAATTAGGCACACTGTACAATTCGTGAAGGAGCTTGGATTGGTCCAGAACATGCTAGAAAGCAACATCCAAAATAAACAGAATAAGCATTAGCATCAGGGTTGTGCTTGACATATCTTTAAAATCTGAAAATATCATTAGAGAATATAACACACTCCATGTAGGACCAGATTAATAATAGAGAATCAGAGAAGGAAAGGGGCAGGGTTTCGGCGGTGCACCTCTGATAGAATCTTCATTAAGCGTAACACACACACAGACAGAAAAAACAAACAGGTAGATAAGAGAGAGGAATATCACTTGATTTTTTTTTTTTTGAAACGAGGAAAAGACTTGCCATTTTCATTGATTAAGAAGAAGTGAGAATTACCCGGTTAATTGACGGAAAACCGGGCTAAAACCGAAACAACCCAACCCATAAACACATGGGCACCACCAGCCAACCTGGCCACCGACATGGAACACACTCCACGACGGCACATGCCAACAGATGGCCACACGCATGAACAACCGACAGCTCCGACTTTGCCGACGATCATTGCCCGGGAAATATACAGGACTTGCGCCGACCGTGCCCGCCGCAAACGACCACCGAGCGTCTGTCATCATCACCACCTGGATCCGCTCCACCGCAGTTCCGACTTCAAAGCAGCCAGGCAACCCACGAAAGAGCACCTCGGACACACCGGAAAGATCCGACTACCAAAGCCCGAGCCGCGACCCAAGCTCCTCTCGTCGCCATCATCGTTGCCAAACAGAAATCAACGCCCCCAAACGGCCGCCTCAGCAACCACGCGGAGAAGATGCCGCCATCCACCGCGGCGAAGATGCCGCTTTCCACCGGTCTCCAGTTGTAGCCGGCTCCGAGACGATGCCCCCAAGGAGGAAGAAGACGAGGAGACGCCTTCATCGCCCGATCCCGCGGATCTGAGGATTCCATCTGGAGCCAAGGCCGCGGGGAGAAGCACCACACCAAAACGACGCTTCCAAGAAAGAGTGCGGCGCCCGCGGGCGTCGCCGTCGCCGGATCCGGCAGAGGCCGAAGAAGGATTTCTCCCGTAGATGCACAACCACCGCGAGCCCGAACCAGCCGGCCACCAACCGCCACCAAACCTACACCGCAGAGCCACCGAAGGGAATCTCCCGCCAGCGCCCGCGCCCGTCCCAGCTAAGGCCGTCCTGCGCGACCCCCCGGCCAGCAGCAGCCGTGCTGCCGGGTACTGGGCGCACACCGCCTTCTCCACAGACCAGCCGACCCTGCCAGAGGAAGGAGGAGCCACGCCCGAAACTCGCCGAGCCGCACCACCTCTCACCGCAGCAGAGACGCCAAACCACAGCAGCTCCGCCGCCGCCTACGCAACCGACGAGAGCCACCGCCCGCCCGCGGACGCGCCGCCCAGAGAGCGAAGAGGTCCGGGGCCGCCGCCCCGGCGTCCGAGCACCCGTGCCGCTGACCCCCGCAGCAGAAACCGGGGAAGCCAGATCTTCCCGCGACCGGCTCGATCCAGCCGCCCCACGCAGCGCCCCGCAACAGCCCCCTCCGCACCCGCAAGCCGAGCATCACCCCCGCTGCCAGAGCATCACCAGAGATAGGTGAGGCAGCTGCGCAGTCCACCGCCAGGCACCACGGCGCCGAGCGCCATCCGCCGCCGCTCCCCCAGGACTGGACGCCGCGCGACGAGATGAGGCCCCGCCGCCGCCACCCCCGCACGGGCTTTGCCCGGCGGTGGCCACCGGCGGCGGCGAGGGAGGATGAGCAGGTGGGGGGAGTGGGAGGCGGCGGGGATCTGGTCGCCGCCCGAGTCGCCAAGCTAGGCGACGCGGGGGCCTTTGGAAGTGCATCTCTCAATATCGCTTGATTAACACACACTAGATCGGGACCGCGCCTTGGCGCGAGGGTGCCGGTCCTAACGTTTTGGTGAAGCAAGTAGTGCTAAGTTAGTAGGAATCTATGTTTAGCGTATGAATTCCCTCTACATTGGAGTAAGTTCAACATCCAATGATCATTTAGTAAGAAGCATAGTTTAACACACGTATTCAACAAGACAACAAAGCAAGATATTATCAAGTTCAACATCCTCATGAGATTATAAACACTCAGTGAGTTCATTAGACCAAGAAAGCTAATAACTACGACATTAAGTTCAATACTAAGAGCACAAACACGAGAGAGGAAGTACTAATAGCAGGAACATAATAAGAAAGCAAAAGCCAGGCATAATGACAGTAGAGGCGGTCAAACTACTAAGCCATAGCTATTAGGCATACTAATTAGTAGCTCCGTCCAATTGCCTTGTCGATCAACTTCATAGGTGCACTTAGATGATCAACCGCGTGGCCTTGGTGTGAAAGCAAATGGCGCAAGCACATCATGCTCTTGTGCCTGAGACCGTCTTTTTATTTGGATCATCTCAGCCCATGTGGGAAACTAAAGCATGATGGCACGAACTTCAGAAGCTGTCGTGTACTCAACGATGACTTGAATTCGATGGTTCTACAAAACAGATACAAATAAAGAACATTATCCTGTGGATAAGTAAGGAAAAGGGAACAAATAACAAACATCTACTTCGGATTAGCTAGTGTTAATAAACCATTAAAGATTACTGAGTGTAAAAAAAGTGACGTGCGGTCAGACCACCGATACTCTTTAGCCTATATAACCTACTCCCTCCGTTCCAAAATAGATGACTTAGTACAAAGTTGGGTCATCTATTTTGGAATGGAGGTAGTAGGTGTACGCCATCCCTTTCTCTATGAAGTACAATTTAGCAGTCCTTTATTGTTACTGTTGAATCAAGAAAGCAATGCAATGACAAATGGATACATTGAACTACACAAAAGGCCACCAGATATCTCAAAGAAAAGATTGCTGATGTAAACATGTCTATGCCACAACCTATGGATACTTATTTGAGTAGATGTCACTAATTTCAAACGTTGATATATGGTATAGGGGAAATTCATGTAGGTAATAAAAATGTGGTGGTGGAATTGAATTATACAATAAATGCATATGCATATATGAAACAAAATCTCTGTCTGTTGTTCAAATATATGAAATCTACTTATAATCTTGATCCAGAGCAGCCAGTAGGTCTCTAAGCTGCTTTTTTATAAGGAAGATAACCAAAGAAAGAGATCGATTGTTAAAAGACTCAACAGTAAAAAGAAGCAGAGCACATGGCCATTTGAGGACTGATAGTACGTCTAATGTGGGCCATTATTCAGCCTTTTCTCTAGCGGCAACCTAATTGTATGTCTGTTGAAACCATTTTCAAAAAATAAAGGCTTCATCAGACTCAAAAGAACATGACGTTACTACCAGCTAATAGATGACCATGAGATCTAGTATCATAGTTGTATTGTGATATGGTCCTAAATATTGCCATTTTGTCTTATGAACCATGAAATCTAAACTTTTCGTCCTGTAACAGAGCAAGCACAAGCATGCTCTTGCCGTCTGCGGACTTATAGAAAATCCGGTGCCTTACATGAAACAGTCCAAGAACCATGTAGCAAAGTAACAGTATCAATACATGGAAACCAGCTGAACAGATGATAGGTGGGTATAAAGTGAAGGTTGGTACCTGAGAGTCGAGTATAACCAAGTCCATATGCTTAATCGGACAATTTTCAGTTCCATCGTGGTGGTGCCACAGGCATGACACATGCACGCGAACGCGGCGAAGCGAGTTGCCCGGGCGAAGCTCGGACAAAGCATTAAACGACATCTTATCAGCAGGCTTAATCAATATATACCAATAGAGCAAGAATAAACTACACAAGACATAGTTTACCAAGCATGGAAAATAGATAGCATAGCACGTTAACAAGAAACACATAAGAAACCACACAAGCAGGCTAATATAGAACAGAGGCCCAGCAAGTACAAGACTAACACACACAAAATAAGAAAATGCCAAAAGGCAGTATTAGACAGGAATACACACATATGACAAGACACGAGAGGGACAATACACCCCTACCTGATGATCGGTGAGAGTCAATAGATTAGGCAAAACTACAGCACCCACAAAGCTGAAGGCAAGGCCTGTAAAAATTAATCGACAACAGGATTAACTAATGGAAATACCAAGCTAATTAAGCATCTAGAACCTGAAGCCATCAACCAAAGAACTATACGTGTTGGCCATGTAAATTAAAACAGCACTACCCACACACAAAATACATGTGTCCACACATAACCTTTAAAAATACAAGTTTTGCTCCTTCAGTACCTGCATAACCTAAGAGAACATGAAAAAAGGACTAATTTAGTTCTGCTGTAGTAGCAACTCATAATAAGTTAGCTAGCATCTATGCTGATGAAGCAAAGACAATGACACTATTTAAAAAGAAAGTGAGCAGCAGGGAAAGCAAGATGATAACAGGGAAAGCAAAACATGTGCGTACAAACTATTTCCTAAAATCACATCTTAAGAAAACCCTATTTAACACCTATAGGAAGTAAGACGACAAAGCAAGCAAATTTATCAAATACGGCAGCTTATTTATTACCTCAAGCTAAACGGGGTTCTCCATACTTTAATTCAGCTATACATTGCTAGTTTCTCTTCCCATTAGATTTGAAACTCAAGCAAAAAGGAGGTTCATGTCCAGAGCAGCAATCAGACCAACCAGAGTATAAAGTAGTCCTTGTACACAAACCTATTCAAATGTATGTGTTCATCTGCTACAAAGTGACATCTACCTTGTAGCTCACTTTCTTATTGGTCCATCTTACTAATCGTTCAAAGTTGCACACATGTGCAAACTGAATGACAAGGTTGAGAATGCAGTACCTGTAGCCTGTAGAGCTGCAGAGCGACTTGGCTGCAAGGTTGCCAAAAGGATGCAACAGAAGTGGCAAGCAAGGGAAGAACATCCTACTTCTTATCCAAATATTCAAAGTGCAGAGGATTGTGCATGATATTCAGCATATAATAAACTACAGTGCACTTTCTAGTTCAGATATCCATGACTATATTTGAAGTGTATAGTAGATTAACCATTGTCTAGCAAAATTTCAGGAGATCCATGAGAAGTTCGTTTCCACTTGATACAATAATCAAACAACCTACAGCTCAGCGCAGACAAAACTGAAATTTAAATCTAGTGAAACCTACACAAATACAGACATATGTGATTAACTGGAGTGAAAAATGCAGTTGCCTAGCCGGCTGCAATGAGATAAAATACGTCGAACAACCGCTAACATCACTAAAAGAAGGAGCTTAATTTTCCCATGGGACTACTTGTTGCAGTCGTCAATGAGCTCTCTAGCAGGAGTCCTCAACATCCTATTCATGTACAAGCCACTGTCGCTAAGGCCGCATAGAGGCATTTGAAACAGACATCCTATAAGCTAAATAGTGTTGGTTCCCCTCGCCTGTCTCAATCAAAAACACAAAGAAAATAATCAAGAGCAGTACAATCTTATTAAAAAAATCAGATACAAGTTATTCAATCAAATAAACAAATGGGGAAGTGGCCACACTTCTGAGCTAAACTTATCATAATCCAAGCAAATGCAGAAAACTAACTAAATGACTGGTGGCCAAATTCACATATGACCCAATTAAGGTTTATCCCAGAGTTCTACGACCATTTGGACTTTATCTATTCGTTTTCATTTGGAGAATATAATAGAGCGAATGAAAGTCCACGATTAATTTAGAAGAAGGTACAACCACACACTTAACAGGGGACAAGCCTAACCACGGTTTCAGAGCGAAGAAACAATCAAAGATCAAACACATCATCGTGTTGCCGTGAATGGTTAATTTAGTAGTAGGTACAACAGTTAATAGGGGACATCGGGTCGCCACCTAATCAATTTTGTATACCTGCAGTATATACGGTCAATACAGTTAGGTCAGTGTAACCAAAAATATATCTTGGCATGAATGACTCTGGACTCACTATCTTTTAGAAAGGGAAGCATCAGTGTGAGATAAGCGCAGTTAAATTAATTAATTCGCATATACTTATATCAAGTGACTGAATCACCTTATAATCATGAAGTTAGCATCCTTCTTCAATTTGGAAAATGAACAAAATTGTCAGACAACCAAACATCATTGCGTTGTGCCTACCTTTGAATGTTAGAGATGATTTGAATATTCAAGAAATCAAAATCCGATAATCAAGAAACTGATGAAATCAAGAGGAAAAAACTAATGCATAGACAGACGTCTTGGACATGTACATTTGTTCACCAGCCATGTATCTTGTGTTGAAACTATTGGTAATACTTGGTTGTCTTTCCTGGATCTATATATTATTCTTTCACTGCAATATAATATAACGAGGCATTGGCACTTGCAACCCTAAACCACAGATGAGCACGCCCAAAGGAGAGAGCTGGTAAGACAGATGTAAACGAACCTCAGTTGGAACATGCTGGTTGTTGGAGCTCGAACGCCGGCGGCCTCCCACAAGAAATCGTTGGAGTAAGCCATCGCCCGGCTGTGAGTGAGTTGCACGACTGAGCAGCCCATGCCTCGCCATGGTACGGGTACTTGAACAGACGATGGTGGTCGTTGGGTGCAGCGGCGGATTGTGCCCGGCGGATTGTGCCATGTTTCAGCCTGTAAGGTTCATGTCCAGAGCAGAAATCAGACCAACCAGAGTATAAATCATGATAAAAACCTGCTCTGAATAAAGCATATAGCAACGGCGACTATAAGATAAGACACAAGAAATGCACAAGCGAGATTGAAAACTAACGGTTCGTCTCATTGATTTTGTGTATGGTAGGACAAACGCTTCTCTTGTTTATTTGCTACCACACATAAATACAAACTTGAGTCTGTCCAAGCATATATTCAGAACCTCAACTTCTTGGAGGTCCTTGAGAATATGTGACTAAAAGTGTAATCAGTTACTGGCTTCAAGCATATTTTACAGTAACAATAACTATCACGTAGGAGATGCAGAGTAAAAGCATGCTAGGAGGCAGGAAAGACTGAAAGAGTCGGTGCTGAATTATGATATAAGCAGAGTGAATTGAGAATGAACTTCTTTTGATTAAAATAAAGCACAACCATATTACAGAGAGGGAGGTTGTGGTCGACGCCGGCACACAAATGAAACCGCCGTCGTCGGGGTCGGGCGTGGGCTCCTTCCATCCTGGTCGTCATCATCTTGGTCCTTGTGGATAGCATCCATGGATTGGAAGTGGGGTGACTTGAGAATCCCCTCCCTTGAGATGGCTTGCTGTTTCCAGTTGAGATTCGTCCATGGAGAACAGAAGCTTCATGAGCACACACACACACAAAAGATAAGAGGAGGAGGCTTTGGAAAGTGAAACGGTCATGGGGATGGGGATGCTTACCCGAGCTAGGAGCCGTGGAGGCGGAGCTCGTTGGCCCATCACCGCACCGGAGGAAACGACGGTGAGCTCGACCATGTGCGGCCGTGGTGGTCGTCCTCGTCCATGGAGGAGGGTGGCTGCTGCACCGAATCGAAGAAATTGAGTGGGGCGGGAAGATAAGAAAGAAGGTGAGAGGAGAGGGAAGAGGAGAGCTCACCTCACCAGAGTTGGGGGCAGCCGAAGCCCTAGCAGCGGGGATGGGTCGCGCGCGAGCGCTTGCGGCCGTGAGGAGCAGATCTAGCCGGAGGAAAGGAAGCACCGTCACGAGGGGAGCTCGTGAGTGTGCTGCGCTCCGGCAAGGGCCGCCGGAACTCGCCGGAATCGCCTGGTGTTGGTGGCGGCGGCGAGGTGGAGGCTGGAATGCGGGAGGACGGGGGAAGGGGGAAGGGGGCGCGACCGCGCGAGTGCGGCAGGAAGCAGCTAGGTTTCCAGTGGCTGCTACTTTGTTTTTAAAGGGGTATGCGAAATGTCTAAAATGCCCTCGGCGGGGCACGGGAATTACGCGCAGTGGCACGGCCGGGCGGGACACGGCTCATAGGGAAAAGATCGGACGGTCTGCGAGCGCCGGGTTTCGATCCGGCGGCTGAAATCAATCCGGAGCGAGATCCAACGGCGGGAATTGCATCAAGGAAACGATCCGACGGCCGAGAGTCGCTAATCGCTGAGGAGCCTCCTGCATCCCTCCCTCTCATATTTCTGGATAGAGATACAGGAACGGGCAAGCAATTCGGTGGTTGCTTCAGACATCACCAAACAATCTCCAGAAATTCCATGGATGTGGCGGCGTCGATCGTCACTGTTCAGCATGTCGTGTCGACAAGGATTGGGGCGTTGCAGGCGGTGGCGGTTGCCACGTCCAGGCCTTCCTGTCCACTGGCAACCTGATGAGGTGAGAGGATCTTGGTGAGGAGATGGAAAAGGTCGTTCGCGCGTCTCCGAGGAAGACGCCGCTGCAACAAGTCGCGAGAGGGATAGAGAGGTAGGACTATGTTAAAGATTTAGCTGCTGATAGCTGATTACCATGTATTCTTTATAGAGAAAAGTATACTTTTCGTCCCTCAACTCTTGGTGAAGTCTAAATTTGGTCCCTCAACTTCAAAACCGGACAACTTGCACCCCTAATTACCGAAACCGGACAAGGTTCGTCCCTAGTCTCGGTTTTGACCGGTTTTGGTGATGACTCGCCCAGTTTTGACCAGTGCATACTCAAATTCGCGTAATTTTTTTATATCCGTGAACTTTTTGAAATTCACATACACTTTTCAAATCCACGTAGTTTTTCCAAGGTCGCATATTTTTTTCAAAAATAAACATATTTTTTCAAATCAGTGAACAATTTTGAAATTTGCGTACTTTTTTCAAGTCCATGATTTTTTTTAACATTTGCATATTTTTTTCAAATCTGCTTATTTTTGCGTAAAAAATCAAAATCCACGTACTATTTTCAAGTTTGCATAAAATTTTCAAATTCATGAACACATTCCAAAAAAATGCACACGAATATGAAAAAGTACGTCAATTTTAAAAGTACATGAATTAGAAAAAACTACATGAACTTTAAAAAAAGTACGCAGATTTGAATAAATATGTGAACTTAGAAAAATTACGCGGATTTAAAAAAAGTACACCAATTTTTAAAAAGTTCACGTATTTGAAAAAAGTACCCGACTTTGAAAACATTACATGGACTTGGAAAAAAGATGCGAATTTGAGTTGGCACGGTCAAAACCGGGGTGTGACAACACCAAAACCGGTCAAAACCATGATCAGGGATGAATCTTGTCTGGTTTCAGAAGCTAAGGGTGCAAGTTGTCCGGTTTTGGAGTTGAGGGACCAAATCTAGACTCCCTCAAGAATTGAGGGATGAAAAGTATACTTTTCTCTTCTTTATATGATTGCTACTTGCCATAAGATTTAGCCGCTGATTGCCGATTGCCGGTTATTGATAATATTGATTGCGTTGTATATTAATTTATTTGGTATCTCCACTACTATTAAACAATCGAGTTGAGGCAGAAACATTAGATCTCAACCACACATTCATCGTCCATCAATGGATCGGATTGCCCCAATAATGTATCACATCAAATCCACATATTTACTAATTAATTTAAATCATTTACACAACACCTTAATTAGGAATATGCACCTTAATTGCATCTTCATTGGGAAATAAATCGTCACACCATATATCACCTGCCTTAAAGAACACCTACTACCAAAACAACACACCTAAATAATTAATTAAATCCTCCTCCATCACCACGGCTCCTTCCCAACCTCCATGCCCCGCCTCTATCACCCCCTCTCCGCCACCATTGCGCCCCCGTCAGCCTGTTGTGCCATCAGGTCGTGCGCCACCTTGCGTAGGCCGCCCCGCCAGTTTACCTCTTCGTCGCATTCTCGTGCGCCACTCCCCATCGGCCCTGATCTGCATCTCAACGACGTGCGCCACTTAGGTTGTGGCTGCTCGACGGCGGCAATATTTTATTTTGAAATTCTGAACCTGATTATATGTGTGTGCTTGTTCTCCGTATATCTGAATTCTGAAACGTGTAAGTGTATGTTGTAGTTAATTCCGTGTACACTTTCAGTTATTTGGTTTGAGTCTCAATTAAAGGTTAGTAATTATTTGTTCTGAGATAGTAACATTAGTCGGGTATATACAGTAGATAATTCCTCTACCCTTGGTGCTATTTTACATGTGTTATACTCATTGCTTTGTATCAGCCGCAGAATATACCACATAGGAAAAACGTTCTGAGCTTTCGTGAAATTCTGGTTTCACTGGGTGATCTTTTATTTGCCTTTATTCTGGTTTCCACGCCCCCTATAAAAATATGGTCCGTGAAATATCACACCCGAAAATATTCAACTACTCGGCGTGATTTAATTATGCCCTTAATTACCCTAATTAATTGCGCCCCGTACAAATTTGGTCCGTTAAAATAGCCAACTACTGCACGTGTTTTGAATATCTTTTTACTGCCCTGATTAATACTCCCTCCGTTCCAAAATATAGCGCGTCCTCGGTTTCCGTGCTTCAACTTTGACCATTAATTTAATCAACAAGACCGACTGGGGCGGGCGAAAAAATTATACCAATAAATTCGTATTCAAAAAAAGTTTTTAATTATATAATTTTTGATCCCGCCGCAGTCGGTCTCGTGGGTTAAATTTATGGTCAAAGTTGAACCTCAAAAAGCATGGGCGCGCTATATTTTGGAACGGAGGAAGTATATGATCTTTGGCGCCCCATGCAAACCTCCCAGCGCATGCATTGGCAGAGGATCTTTGCCGTGGATTGCATACGTGGTCGCTGCTTGATTTTAGGGTGGCATGCTATGTGAAGTATTGATCAGGTATATACAAACAATGGAAAACGCTTGGGATGTTCCCGTAATTAAGGATCACGCGACTTATGTACACGAATACCGGTGGAAGGAGCAACTAATCAGTTTTACTGACCAAATCATCGTCACCTCCTCGCTCCAACCTTCATCTGACCCCGAGCAGTCTTTTTGTGGTCGCGTCGTCACTGTACCATCGTCCTACGCACGGAGACATCAGGATCTCAGCCCAAGAAATCCATACACATTCCGGACTTTGATTCTCCTCGTAATAACGAAACATCCAAACAATTTACTGCGGTGCGTGTTCTAACCAGATAAATGCTGATTGAATTGAGGGATAATTCACCCGGATTTGAATTGAATGCTCACCATCTTTGGTGATTGTTGTTTTCGTGGATGTTCCAACAGACTTGCACGGCTACGAAGACGAGCGAGCAATCAGACTTGTAATGTGAAATGTCTGACATGCAGGCAGGGACCAAATCCATCAGGTCGATCAAGAGAATTCAGAGGTTAGTGTACCGACCAAATCAGTTAAACTCAAATTCTCTCTGTTGCTGTTTCGATGCTAGACATGCCATTAAATATTGTTACATTTCACGGTGAATCAAGATAGGAATCCATTTTTTACCTAATCCTTGGACACCAATATCATGTGAGCTGGGTGTTGCAATGAGTAAGACATTTTTGCGGCTAGAAAGAGTTTTTTTTACTGTTATCTCAATGCTGCCGTGATAATAAATTAATGATCAACTATTGTTGGTTGCTATAGATGGTTCACATAGACTGCGAAATGGTTTTTAAACCTAACAATATTTGCAGAAATCATGTTTGGTTATATTTGTAGAATTTATAATTGGAGAAAGTACAATTTTTATTGTGTTATCTCTTAAAGGAATATATGTATGTTCTAATCTTCAATTATAAATTTGTTACTTTGGTTCCTCCATTTCACAAAATCAGTGATACTCATGTCACAAGTGTGGGGATCAGAGCGTTAATGGGAAAAACATTCAGAAGCAATGCACGTGGAAATTTCGTGTTATACGTGCATTCTGGAGCAATGCACGTCAAAACGTCACTAGACTTTCTAATCATTTGGTAAGGATTCAAATATCATTTGTTGCAGAATTCAGAATCATATACTGGTTTGGAGAATAAACAGGGCAGTGGTCAAGGATGGTGTGCTCGTCTGTCCGGTTAGAAGAAAGCGGAATACCTAAAAAGCTACAAATAGCACCCCAGGCAAAAGAGATGCAACTAAGCCATCTACACCATCCGGCGGATTGGTTGAGCGTGAGTCTGCTCCGTTTACTGATGTAACAAACACGTTTGCAAAAGGTCCATGTTTGTGCACCCTTCTCTCCATGGTTGAGATTATTCTCTGTGCGTGACAAAACCTCAAAACTGACATCCTTGTCTAATTTGCTGAATGCAAATGATGGAGTTGTCGAAAGGATTCCTCTTACAGATGGCACAAATAGGAATGGAAAAGGTTAGTTCCCTTGATTTAGATATTAATATTTGTACATATGTTTAGTTCCGTTAAATTATAGTGAAAAACAGGGTAGCCTGTTGCCTAAGGTTAATGTGATATTTTTCTTTTAAAAGTTTGTAGTGCTAATGTCATTACCACCATATTTTATTTCTTAACTATGTCCTGAAGTTATATTGCCAGCTTATGTCATGTTTGGTTCTTAAATATATATTGCCAATCCATGGCTTGAAGCTTGTTGCCAGATTCTGTCATTTATAGTGCATAAAATCTATTTGTACTTCCAGTGTCAAAAGTGACTTGTACACAATTTGAAATTTTCAGACATTGTGCATACATGTGTTTGCCTTTGCTATATTTAGTATAGATAGTGTTCTAAGCGATAATGTAAAGTTGGTCAATAGTTGGATCATGTATCCTTGACTTGAAGTTCAAATGATTGACATTCTTGAGAATGCACAACTGACACGCTACAACCTAACTTCGATTGCTTGCATAATCAACTTTCAGTTCAAGGAAGCTTTAGGTCTTGCCTTAGAAATTTCTTTTGCCCCTTCCCCATGCTACACGAACAAGTTTCCATTTATTGATTGTACATACAAAAAGTTCCCGATAATCTCTTCTGCAATAATCCAACTTAATCAAAGAAGTCACTACAAGTAGCCTGGAAATACCAAGGAACCTGCAGGCACGGCCGCACGGGCATCCTCCTCCCTCCAAAAAAAGCATGGACCTGCTTCTTTGTGTTGCCGCCGCAATAATCAATCCTCCTCCCTCGACACTTATGTCGCTGCTCTCCTCCCCGTGATCCAGTTTTCTCTCTCTTTCATAACTCTATGATACGTGCGTTGCACGTGCACGCTTACTAGTGTCAATAAATAAAGCAATTAAAGTGCAGAAGAAAATCCGACGATATGAGAAAAATCAGGTGGGCGAGGAAAATCGGGATTGAAAAGTACGAATGGGAGGTCGGACCAAACGTGAGACGGGAGAGGCAACCTTACGTTTCATTTAGGTAGTATATAGATATAGATATAGATAGATAGAATAGATATAGATATAGATATAGATATAGATAGATAGAATAGATATAGATATAGACATAGATATAGATATAGATATAGATAGATAGAATAGATATAGACATAGATATAGATATAGATATAGATATAGATATAGATATAGAGAAGATAGAGAAGTGCCAGCAGGCTTTCCCTAAAAAAACAAAATGTTGAGCTTAAAAAAAACACAAAATGTTCGCTTGTCCCCCCTAGGTGGATTGGATGAACTGTTCGAACGTCACGTGTATATTGCGGTCCTAATATAAATGTCTCGTTCAAAAACTAGGCCTAGTTAATGCTATTGCTAAAAGTAGTACACCGTTTTCTCAAAAGAAAAAAATTGCAAAAAGGTACAAGAACATACAAGGCAATAAATATTGGAGAATTAAGTACAATTCAAAAATATACAAAATATAGACACAGGAGATAAATCCGACACTCCTAACCCGCACACCTATTCTGCCACCAAAATTTCGGAACGTGTCTAAAAAAGGAGAAAATTGATCTTACTTGATTTATGAATTGAAGGAGGGTTCATATTATGGGATGATATTAAATAATTCCAATTTTATTGATTGATGTTTACACGGGATAAGGATGACCAGTTCTGTCTTCTCTCAACCCCTCTCTATATATTGGTAGCCAAACATTTCTCATCGCCAACCGAAGTGATCGAGTGCCTGCCTAGCTAGTGTTGCATCGGGTGGGGCATGGACAAGTACACGATTCGCATCCTTGCAATAGCAGCCCTAGTCTGTCTACATCTCGTATGCTCTGCCACCGTTGCTCAATGTAAGGCAGCTAGCACACCAATACTTCTGTATCTGCACAACGCTTAATTTTTCTTCACTTCTCCTGGTAGGAAGTATGTACGTGGTATAGCTAGTGAAGGCCTTTCTATTTTGCTTCTTGTCTAATCTGTTGCGTCCTTTATTTATATTTTTCTAAAATAATTGCATAACGATGATTGTTCGTTCGTTATTATTCCATAATATACAGGCCGAATCATGGCTGACATGGATAGCAAGAAGATCGTTTTACCGCACGGGCTATGTGTTGATGTAGGTCCTAACGATTGTGGGGATGGTGGTTGCTTCCATTGTTTGGTAAATAGTGTCTTCTACCGCACCATGGATGAGTGCAAGAGAAAGTGTAACACATCCTCATCTTTGCAAGGCATACTAGTGGCCATGACTACGTCCTCTCCTCCTTTACCCGCTCCTTAAATTTCCAGCCTAGCTAGTCAAATTGGCTTATATGTTCGAGATGGTCCCAAGAAATAATGTCTGATGTGTGAAAATACAGTTCTGCGATAAGAGTAATATATATTCTGGCAGTTGGTGCTGAGTATTTTGGTTTTGCAAATTGCATTTGAATTTTTACTAGTAATTGTCGGCAGTAATATATATTCCGGCAGTTGTTGCAGTTGTTGCTGACTATTCCAGTTCTGTAAGATGGTGTTTTTAAAAGGGACAAGTCGCAAGAGGCCATTATTGAACCTAAATATGGAAGCTTGGGAATTTGGAGGAGGCGGAGAGGGTGAGCGGCACGTTATCCGAAGTAGATCGGCAAGCAGAGGTGAGGGCTGAATCTGGAAAAAGGAAGCTCCAGCCGGTGTTGACAAAAACCCTATCAAGGCGAACTAAGATAGGCGAATCTTGTTGATTAGACCACGTAAAGAGCCTGTCGAGAAGAGGAAGCTCCTGAAGATGGAGAAGGTTAAGGGTAGAGGAAAACATAGCAGCTTCGAGATGATTGAAGTTGTCGTTAGAACATTCAGAGGGCCTAAGAGAAAAGTTGAAATCTCCCAAAAGCGCCCAAGGCCCAGAAACGGACCTCCAAAGAAGGAGAAGCTCGTCAGCAAAAGCTTGTTTGTCGATGCTGCCACAAGGGCCATAAATATTAGAGATTGAGAAGGCACCGTCATTCGCTCTGGCCTCGAAGTGTAAGGTTAGATAGTAGGTTAGAGAAGTGACCGAAGAGCAAGCAAACTCTTGGTCGTTCCAGGCAGTTAGGATACCACCGGCCGATCCAATGGAGGGCAAGAAGTGAAAGGAGCGTAAACTAGGAGGGAGGAAAGAGGCAGCCTTAAAGACTGAGATATCGTCTAGTTTAGTTTCTTGAAGGCAGATGAAGGAGGCATCTAGGCCCGAGAAGGCTGATTTAACATCAATACATTTTTTGTTCCTGCCGAGACCACGGAGATTCCACGAGACAGAAACTAGTTTTGCGATTCATGGGAAACTAAGGAAACACCAGAAGGCAAGCGATACAAGGCCAGACTGGGCCACTCGAACGTACCAACCATGAAGAGAAAACAGGCCTAAACGACAGGTGGCCGACGAAGGAAAGGGTCTCTAGCCAAGCTCGGGAGAGCAATACATTAGTCACTGATGCTGCCACCATCGAGAGCAGAAACGGGGACGTTGCAGGCAGCCGCTAGCTCCAGCACATCGCGACAGGGCAGGGGCGCAGAAACCTCACCGGCCTTGCCGATGAGCTGTGCAGCCGGCATCAGCTTCTTTCCCCCAGCGGAGAGCTTGCCTTCCTTGAGAGAGCGCATGCGTTGGGTGGCCTTCTGCAGGATGGTGGTGTAGGTCGGGGCCTCAATGTCGGCAAGACGTGCACTCCGAGGCAGGCGGGAGAGGACACCGGGCAAGGAGGCACCGCCGGCCCTGTGAGGAGACGAGACTAGCATCCGCAGTGGCCTCCTCCTGGACCAGCGGGGTGGCGGGCCAGGACATGTCGATGTTGTTGATGCCGGAGTCAGGTGGGCCTTTGGAGGGAGCATCGACAGCAGGAGCAGGCAGCGCCGGGGGTCGCGACGTATGACGTCAACGGAGGTGACTAGGGTTTTGGAGGGGCCCACCATATATATCTTAGAGAGGTGGCCGATGGAGGCGGTGGCAAAGTTCGCGACGAGCATGCCTACGGCGGACCCAGCCGCCTGCATGGGGATGAGGTAGTGCCCACGGTCGCCGGCCGAGCTGATGACGACCATGTCGAAGAAGCCGGGCCGCATGTAGACTAGAACGTTGGCTGGTTTTTCTAGGAGCGGCTTGGCATTGACCGCGGGCGAGGGGGAGGCCCACATGGTGCGGCCACCAGGGAGCTCCGCAATCCTTCCACCGTCGTCGTTGCCGGCCGGTGGTGGCGGAGGTGGAGCGAGGTTGGTGTCCAAGTCAGCGGGGAAGTCGCCGTTGGCGGAGTCGTCCGAGGGTGGAGCGAAAGCGAAGTCGAAGCCGGCGACGGGCAGGTTGGTGCAGGAGATGATGGAGACCGAGGCGAGAGCCCCGATGCCGTTGAATCCGTGCATGGCTAGCGCATGGGGAACATCATTGATGTCTCGAGCCTTGACGGTGACGAGAACAGCGGAGTAGTCGACGCCGGCCAAGCAGATGGGGTTGATGTCGAGCGGGTTGGCGAAGGGGCCGGTGGTGTGCAGGATGTGCTACGGGAACCAGTGCTCGATGGGGTAGTCCTCGATGGCGAGGGCGGCGAGGTCGCGGTGGGGAAAGAGGAAGCAGTTGTCCGTGTCGTTGTGCCAGTTGAGGTAGACGGTGTGCTCGCGTCTAAGGAAGGGGCCTTCCCCCATAGCGCGCTCACGGTCGTCGGGGGTTGATACGTCTCCAACGTATCTATAATTTATGAAGCATTCATGCTATTTTATTATCTGTTTTGAATGTTTATGAGCTTTATTATGCATTTTTATATTATTTTTGGGACTAACCTATTAACCGGAGGCCCAGCCCATATTACTGTTTTCTTGCCTATTTCAGTGTTTCGAAGAAAAAGAATATCAAACGGAGTCCAAACGAAATGAAACCTTCGGGAGCGTTATTTTTGGAACGAAAGCGATCCAGGAGACTTGGAGTTGAGTCAAGGAAGCTTCGAGGTGGCCACGAGGGTGTGGGGCGCCCCCCCCTATTGGGCGCGCCACCTGTCTCATGGGCCCCTCGAGGCTGCCCCGACCGACTTCTTTCACCTATATATTCCCATATACCCTAAAAACATCGAAGCGAACAATAGATCGGGAGTTCCGCCACTGCAAGCCTCTGTAGCCACCAAAAACCTCTCGGGAGCCCGTTCCGGCACCCTGCCGGAGGGGGATCCCTCATCGGTGGCCATCTTCATCATCCCGGCGCTCTCTATGACGAGGAGGGAGTAGTTCACCCTTGGGGCTGAGGGTATGTACCAGTAGCTATGTGTTTGATCTCTCTCTCTCTCTCTCTCTCTCTCTCTCTCTCTCTCTCTCTCTCTCTCTCTCCATGGCACGATCTTGATGTATCGCGAGCTTTGCTACTATAGTTGGATCTTATGATGTTTCTCCCCCTTTACTCTCTGGTAATGGATTGAGTTTTTCCTTTGAAGTTATCTTATCGGATTGAGTCTTTAAGGATTTGAGAACACTTGATGTACGTCTTGCCGTGCTTATCTATGGTGACAATGGGATATCACGTGATCCACTTGATGTATGTTTTGGTGATCAACTTGCGGGTTCCGCCCATGAACCTATGCATAGGGGTTGGCACACGTTTTTGTCTTGACTCTCCGGTAGAAACTTTGGGGCACTCTTTGAAGTACTTTGTGTTGGTTGAATAGATGAATCTGAGATTGTGTGATGCATATCGTATAATCATGCCCACAGATACTTGAGGTGACAATGGAGTATCTAGGTGACATTAGGGTTTTGGTTGATTTGTGTCTTAAGGTGTTATTCTAGTATGAACTCTATGATAGATTGAACGGAAAGAATAGCTTCATGTTATTTTACTACGGACTCTTGAATAGATAGAACAGAAAGGATAACTTTGAGGTGGTTTCGTACCCTACCATAATCTCTTTGTTTGTTCTCCGCTATTAGTGTCTTTGGAGTGACTCTTTGTTGCATGTTGAGGGATAGTTATATGATCCAATTATGTTATTATTGTTGAGAGAACTTGCACTAGTGAAAGCATGAACCCTATGCCTTGTTTCCTACCATTGCAATACCGTTTGTGCTCACTTTTATCATTAGTTACCTTGCTGTTTTTATATTTCAGATTACAAAAACCTATATCTACCATCCGTATTGCACTTGTATCACCATCTCTTAGCCGACCTAGTGCACCTATACAAATTACCATTGTATTGGGTGTGTTGGAGACACAAGAGACTCTTTGTTATTTGGTTGCAGGGTTGTTTGAGAGAGACCATCTTCATCCTACGCCTCCTACGGATTGATAAACCTTAGGTCATCCACTTGAGGGAAATTTGCTACTGTCCTACAAACCTCTGCACTTGGAGGCCCAACAACATCTACAAGAAGAAGGTTGTGTAGTAGACATCAGGGGTGGCAAAAACGAGCATGCCAACCCCGTGCGAGGCAGTGACCAGCGTGCATGAAGGGTTTCCGGCCTCCTCCCTTAAGGGGCGATGGACGAGAGGCGCCAGGTTGGCAGAGGGGGGGTTGACATAGGCGTAGGTGATGTTGTCGAAGTGCTCGAGGGGGACGTATGGCATGAAGACGTTGACACAGGCTGGGCGGGAGTGGGGCGGGTTCATGTCGATGTCGATCGTTGCCTAGTCGGAGTCCGTGGACTCATCACCGGAGGCGAACTCCACCTCCTTGGGGTCCTCCTCCACCACCTCGTCGTATGAGATGACAACAACCGAGGAGGGGGGGGGGAGGATGGGAGGGTGGGGGAAGGCGGAGCAGCAGGAGCTAGGGCCGATTCGGCGGAGAGCACCTCGTCGATCAACGGGATGAAGTCGGCCATTGGACCTGAGGGAAGGCGAGGGGAGGGACACGAGAAAGCGGGGGGCTCAGTCAAACGGGGAAGTGGAGTAGAGGAAGAAACGAGGGGGAAACAAGAGGGATGCTTACAGTCGCGTTGGCGGTGGCCGGAGACCCAGCAGTTCCTGCAGCGCACATGGTCCCTACAATGCTGGACGTGGTGGTCAAGAGAAAGGCAGCGGAAGCAGCGCATGGAGAAGTTAGTTGGGAGGGGCTGGTTATAAGGAGGCTGGGGGCTGCATGCAAGGAGGGAGAAGTGCGGGTGGTGGTGCGCGTAGAACCATGCACGAGGGCATGGGCGTAGGAGCTGATAGTGGAGGGGATCGAGGCTAGCAGGGATTCGGTCAGGGGTTCAGACGGCGCAGAGGAGGCAGGCGCACACATATGCCCAACGTCGAGGGGAAAAAGGCTTCCGAGAAGGGAGGGGCGGCTCGTGGTGTGGGAGCCACGGGAGGGGCCCTTCTGGCGTTTCTAGGATGCCACGCACGCGACAGTCGATGGTCATAAAAGAGAGAAAAAATGTTTACAAAAAAGGCCTATGTGTTGCAACAGGAGAAAAAAAACCACATGCTCTTAATTTACAAAAAATGTTTTATAATCTGAGAATTTGTAGCTATTTCTTAAATACGTGAAGAGTTAAAAAGGTTGTTAAAAAGATACATGACTTTTTAATCATAAAAGAGGTTTTTTTGTCTGGAAAAGAACATTTTTTTATGGTCTCCTGTTGAAGCAGGTACTTGCGCCCCTATTTCATCAATATTTCTTGCCATACATGTCATAGGTGTTGGTCCCTATTTCACCACTATTTATTTCTTATCAAACTTGTCCTTTATTTTATTTTTTGTCATGCATGCCTCCTTTTTATTTATTTTTCATGCATGTCCTCTTTTCGTTCTTTTTATATATAGGAGAATAGCGCAACATCTCATCTTTATCGGATCTCTGCATTTTCTCTTTTGTTTATTTTATAGCGGACATCCCATCTTTATTGGGTCTTTTATTTCGTGTCATGCATGTCCCTATTTATTGGGTGCCCATAAAATTTATCTTCAATCTGATGTCCAATCCTGATTTTGCTGAGGTGTTTATCCTCAATCTGAATCAATACCGGTATGAAAAAAAGACGGATAATGCATTGTCGATTAGCATTGCAGCCTAGATAGTATTTTTTTAATTGGATGGATATTTACATGGTGTCACTATATTACAACTTAAAGTTGTTGTCAAATTTTTAAATCATTACACAAAACTTCTAACATACATAGCTTACATATCAAATGGATGCAATCAAGAGTTTCGAAGGATAGTTTGTTCCACTTCAACAGAGATCGTGGGATTGCTATTTTTCCTAGGACTAAAAAAGTTTCTATGCATGTTCTACAACATTTTGGGTTACATGCCAAATTTTTTGGGTTATCTTCGACATTTTTTCTTGTTTTCAAGGGATTTACAAAAAAGCAGCATTCGCTGCTCTTTAGACACTCCTAGTTTATGTGCTAGCAGCGTTTGCTGACTTTTGCACAATGATAGCTTTGTTTTAGGGTATTCAATGGTTCATATTTAGTTTTATCATTGAAAGTTTATATGCATACGAGAAATAATGCTTGCATTCCTGTTCTGATATCCAGTATGCATAACAGTAGAAGGAACATAATAATATATAGTTGAAAAGTAATTAACAAAAATTCTTGGCAAATTATTTTTTCCCTCGGAGCAACAACAGATTCTTAGCAAAATTAACTAACAGCAATTTTGTTAACAACTCCTTCCCTGGGTAACAACGTAAGCGAACAACATCATTAGTGTGATGGATGTCACGAGAAGAAATCCTGTTACTGATCCAGTTTGGAGTACGAAACAAATCATCGCAACAACCGGGAGTGCATATACAAGCTTCTTAAAGTTCTCTATCCGTGCTCGCATCTCACTGTTTTGGATGTGCAGAACATTAATTTGTCCTTGTTTCTCATCCATCTTGACTTGCTTCTCTCATGCATGTTTCAACGCATCATCCAAGTGGGCTCTAGGTGATCGATTGCGGCACGCGACCAACTGATTTACGTAAGCCATTAAGGGATCGACCCATATCAATGTGTGGCAAGAGTAAGGGTGCTGCATATGCACGTGTGCGTACGTATTAATGCAATGAAACGGGAGTTACCAATACCCTAATTCCCACTATTGCAACGCGAGGAGTCACCGCACACAGCCAGGTTCACGGAACGCGACGGAGAGCTCATGGTCGAACGGAGGAAGGGTGGCAGCTAGCTTTTCGGGAGAAAGGAGTAAAAAGAGAGAGAGAGAGAGAGTGTGTGTGTGGGAGGAAGAAGAGAAGAGCTAGAGGAGAAACAGAAAGGACGAAGTGAGTAGAGAAAGAGAAAGAAGCAAGCCCGTGACAATTATTGCTCGGGCAAAATAGAGGCGTTCGCATAACCAAAATGCTAATGCACATTTTGTTCCTGGACGCTGCTAGAATGAAATATATTAGCGACGTTCGGACTAAGGGAACGCTACTAACATGTGGCACAGTAGCGACGTTTAGGCCGGTTGAACGTTGTCAGTGCGTCCTGGCTGATGGCTACACAGGATGTGCACAACTAGTAGCATTCGACAGTACAACACACTGCGAGAGCTGTTTTGTCTGTAGCGTTTGTCCAAATTATAGACGTTGTTAATACCTGTCCTAGTAAGGTGAGGCGTTTGAACTTTCTGGGATTTACAGTTCTAGAGAAAAAAATACTCATAAAATTTACGGTTTTATTTTCAATCATGGCAAACCATGTGCACATTGTATTTTTTTTAATTTTTCTGTACACAATATTTTTGCCATGTTATTCCTAACTGTTTTTGCTTTGTACATGACAAAATAAAGAGAAAATAATTTCTTCCGCAAAAAAAAAAGAGAAAATGATTTCACATAAATCACGGCTATTTTTGGCGAAACCACATGGTAATTTTTTAGGATTTTTATATAAAACATACTCCCTCCGGTCCTTTTTACGCTGCATATTAGATTTGTCTGAAGTCAAACTTTGCTAACTTTGACCAAATTTATATTAGAAATATTAACATCTATAATGCCTAATAAATATAATATAAAAATATATTCCAAGATGGTTCTAATGATGTTGGTGTTCTTATGTGAATGTTAATAATTTTTTGTATAAACTTGGTCAAACTTTGAAGAGTTTCACTTCAGACAAACCTAATATGCAGAGTAAAAAGGACCGGAGGGCGTACAATCAAAATGGCAAATTTATTTGTTGTCACATGAAAAAACAACTTTGCTTGATTTTTCATGTTGGCAATTTTTTTTACCATTGCAATTTTATGTTGGTGTTCTTATGTTGAATGTTTATAAATACATGAATCTTCAACATGGCCAAAACAGTTTTTTCAACATATAGGTGATTTTTATCATGGTAATAAAATAAAGGTAATGGTAATAAAAATACGGTCAAAAGACGACGCGTCTAACTTGATTGCTAATAATTGATCCGTTGTTTCCTCTTCCTCCTTTCTGGATGTCCCCAATCACCTGTTTAGCGTGAGAAGTGATGACCAACCGGTGGAGGTGAAGATCTGCAACCAATTCTAATGCCTCACTGCATGCGATGGACTCGAACATTGCTGGATCGTCTACTCCTCCAATGACAAGTGCGCTACTTCCCAGGACCGTTACATCTCTATCTCTACACACTGATGTTGCCCGTTCCTCCTACTCCATTTCGAACACCAGCATCAACGTGTATCTTTGCACAACCCATTGGCGGGGCCTTTGGACGTTGGGCTGTAGCGACTGGAATGGGGGGCCACCCCTTCGTCGTTGATGTCGGCACTTCTTTGATCATCTTAAGCTCGTCAATAAATATGTTAATGAAACAATGAGTAGCTTGTGGACTTTGAAAGATACCATCGTGAATCGCCTTCCGTCGAGCAGCCCATATGGCCCATAGTGTGACTGAAAGCTTTACGAAATGCACATGTGATAATGAGTTCATCAGTGAGAATAGCCAATGACTAGCATTTGGTTCGGTCGTACAAAGTGTGGATTGAGCCAGCTCGTCATCGACCACCCACATGCATCTAGCGATCGTACATTCAACAGGGGGTGACTGCATGAGTCAGGTGATCCGCAAAAACCGCATGAGCTAGAGTCTGCCATATGCCTGTGTGCCCCAACATCATTTGTTGGTATAGAATGTTTGGATAGATGCCAAAGGAACATCCTCACCTTTCCCAGCACCTGAACTTTTCATAAACTTTTTCGTGAGCCCTCTTCAACAGCCGAGGTGGAGGAACCAGCCCTTTCCTCTAACCACCACTATTGGAGAATTAATTACAATTCTGAAATAACAAATATAGACATAGGAGATAAGTCCGACCAAATTTGGGAACTTGTCTAAAAATGAAGAAAATTAGTCTGACTTGATTTATGCTTTTAATGAGGGTTCATATTATGGGATGATATTAAATAAATCCAATTTTATTGCTTGATGTTTACACGGGATAAGGATGACCGGTTCTCTCTTCTGTCAATATATATGATCGACTCATGTGCTGATTGGTAACCAAACATTTCTCATCGACAACCAAAGCGATCTGAGCGCCTGCGAAGCTAGCGTTGTATCTGGTTGGGCATGGACAAGTACACGATTCGCATCCTTGCACTAGCAGCCTTGGTGCGTCTACATCTCGTATGCTCCGCTACTGTTGCTCAATGTAAGGCAGCTAGCACACCAATATTTCTGTATCTTCACAACGCTCAATTTTTCTTCACTTCTCCTGGCTAGAAGTATGTACGTAGTTATACTATCGAAGGCCTTTCTATTTTGATTTGTAACCAGTTCCATTGTTTATTTATATATATACTACTCTAAAATAATTGCATAACGATGGTTGTTCGTTTGTTATGATTCCATAATATACAGGCCGAATCATGGCTGACACGGACAGCAAGAAGATCGATCTACCAAACGGGCTATGCGTTGAAATATCTCCTGACGATTGTAGGTACCGCGCTGGTTGCTTCCATTGTTTGGTAACTGACGTCTTCTACCCTACTATGGATGACTGCAAGAGCAATTGTAACAAATCCTCGTCTTTACAAGACATGCTAGTTGCAATGACGACCTCCCCTCCTCCTCCTTTACCCGCTCCTTAATTTTCCGGCCTAGACAATGGTTATATGTACAAGATTGTCCCCTGAAAATAATGCCTATATGCGGAAACCAGTTATGCAATGAGAGTAATATATTGCAGCAGTTGTTGCTGAGTATTTTGGTTTGGCAAATCGCGTTTGAACCTCTACTAGCAATTGTTGGGAGAGCGATGAAATGACTCGCAACCGCATGAGATCTGAGTGATACAGCTTAGCTTGAGATCTGTGTCAGTTAACTCTTCGTCACATATATGTTTTAGAATACAGAGGTGAATACATCTGCATGCGGGCCATACTGTACCGAAGTACTCAGTCCTCGCACGGCTCCTCTCTTCAAGCCCATCGATCTCCCATGCAAAATAAAATAAAAATAAGTCCATCAATTTCTCGCTTAAAAAAAAGTCCTATGGGTATGGATGACCAGGGGAGGCCGCCCTTGGCCAATATCCGGCTATGGTGAGTTCTTCTACCCAGTCATGGAGGGTTTCACATCTATCCTGCCTCTCATGAGGCGTCCGGTTCTTGTCTTCCCCGATATCACATTCCCAAATCAGCCCTCGGCCGGCCTTGGCTACGTCATCTTCATCCACTTCGGTGTTGCACACACCCAATTCTTTGATCTCTTAGGGCATCTCCAGCCGCGCCCCCAAAAAGGCCTCCCCAGGCGATTTTTTCGCGTCGGCGCCGAAAAAACGGCCCAGTCGCGCCCCCAGGACGCCGAAAATCGCCGGCTTGGGCCGAAAACAGCGCCGGCGGACCCAGCCCAAACCCGGCGCGCTGGGGGGCGCCCGGGGGCGCCGGGGTGAGTTGTTTTGGCGCGAAGAAGCCGCGGGCCAACCGCGTCAGCGACTCGGCGCCTCGTCTCCCCCAACGGCCTCGGTTTCCGCGGGGAATCAATGGCAAGGCTGCCGCCGGTCAGCCTTGCCATTGATTCCTTCACGGGCGGCGCTTCACGGGGCGGCGCCGACGCCTCCCCTCCCTCGCACGCGTACACACGGGCGCGGCCAGGCTATAAAAGCCGGTGGCCTCCACTCCACTCTCCTGTGCCCACACCAGCCCCGCCCGCCCCTCGCCGCCGTCCAGCCCCTCCCTCTCCCTGCCTCTCCCGCGCGCCGTCGCTGTCGCCATGGCAGAACGTTTCCCCGGGGATGAGGCGGCGGCCAACGACTTCGGCCGCCGTTCGCTCCGCGTTCTGGAGTCCTGGCTCCTGTTCCAGGCGAACATCCCGGCACCGCCGGACATGCGCGCCGGGCCATCGGGGTGGAGGCTCAGCGCCGGGGGAGTGCCCATTCCCCCGTTGCCCGACGCCGCGGCGAAGCCGGAGTACTTCGCCGAGGAGGTCAAGATCGTCCGCGCGTCCCTCACCGACGCCCAACGCTCCCTCCCCCAGTACGCCGCCGACAACCACGCGGCCTGGGCGGCGTATTTCGAGCGCCGCCAGCAGCAGCGTTTGGCGTCCATCAACGGTGCGCCGGTGGTCGGCGGGCGGCAGAACAGCGAGGGGCGCCACCTCTGGTGGGGCGTCCCCGGCCGCACACTCGAGGGCGTGCTCATGCACCTCGAGGGCGGCAACGACCCGCCATTGGCATACCCCCCGGCGACGCACCGGCGCGTCGGGACATGGGCGCCAAGGCGGTTCGGGTCTTCCTCCTCCTCTTCCTCCTCCCGATCCTCCTCGCACTCCTCCGGCACTCCGGCCCTGCTTGCCGTCAAGGCCGAGCCTGCGGCGGAGTCGCCGCTCGGTCGGCGCACTCGCAGCGCCGGCATCGTCATCAACGAGGGCGGCCAGCGCGCTTCCTCCTCGGCTCCTTCGCGCTTCGTCAAGCCGAAGACGGAGCCGGGACTGGCGCCGGTGAAGACGGAGCCGGGGCTGGCGCTGGTGAAGACGGAGCCGGGGCTGGCGCCGGTGAAGACGGAGCCGGGTCTGGCGCTGGCGAAGGCGGAGCTCGTCGACGACGACGCGGCCCTAGAATGGGCGCGCCAGGACTCCATTGCGATTGAGAAGGCGCGCCGGGAGAAGGCGAAGGAGCGCCAGCGCGCCGCCCTGCGCCGCTTCGAGGAGCGCCGACGCGGCCGCGACGAAGACGGAGTCGTCGTCCTATGCGACAGCGACGACAACGACGCGCCGCCGCCAGTCCACCATGGCAACGTCGGGTCCAGCCGGGGCGTCCGCGTCAAGGAGGAGAAGGCCGACGACGACGATGGCGGCGACGGCGGCGACGACTTCAGCTCCTTTCTTTTTTAGATTAGCTTAATAATGTAATGAAAATGGGCGAATCTGGCCAAAATTCGCCATGTTCAGACGAAAATTAACTACTCTTTGTCATAACTTCGCCGAACGGGCCCCCCCTTTTTTTTACACTCGCCTGTGGGCGGCCCTGGGGGCCGACGGCTGGGCGACGACTCGCCCCCAGGGCCTTTTTTTTCGCCGGCTCACCCCCAGGCGGCGCTTTTAGACGCCCCCTGGGGGGGCCAACGGCTGGAGATGCCCTTAGAGCAACACTAGCCGAGCCCTTAAAAATTAGAGGAGTATTTGGGCGAGGTAACCTTAGTGGAGTAAACCCTACTCCACTAAGTTTTCGTCTGTTCTAGCCGATCCTCTAAATTTAGCGGAGTAAAAATCAAATTTAGTTAAGATGAACATAGATTCGATCTGAACAAACTTCTAAACCGAAATTCCACACATAATTTACATTACCATCCGCCGAAACATAGTTCAAACCGATACTAAAACTTGAACTTAAACATAGGCTAAAATTTAAATGTAACTGAAAATTTTAGTTGCTATTCGACTTTGCAAGGGAGAGCCAGTCATCCCTAGAGATGCCACCGCCCATGGGGTCAGTCCCTAGGCCATCATCGCCGCAGCCGGGAAGTTCCTTCGCCACTCTTCGATGTTGAAGCTGTCCTTGTTGTCGCCTCCTCTGCCACCATCATTGCCGCCACCGTCGTCCTCCTCGTCTCTTTGAGAGGACGATGATGTTCGCCCTGCCGTCCGCTCGCTCCTCGTGGAGCTTGTGCTCCGCCTCCACTAGCTCAAGGTACTTCTGGCGGAAGTCAGTCATGTATGCCTCGTCGGCGGCCTCCGGCCCGAGCCACCGCAGCGTTCACCAACCCCAGCAGAAATGGATCGAGCAATGACATCTCGCCCCACGCAAAGTTCAGGTGGGCAACGATGCCGTGCAGCTGGACTGACCAAAGGTCGTACTCGTAGGCGGCAAGCTCGGCGGAGTGAAACGACCCAAGCCAAAGCTTCTCGTGGGTGTCCCGATCAGTGATTTTAGCCACCCACGTCCCCCATGCCCGCGGCCGAATTCCGTGGTACTTCTTCTATGGCAAAGACGACACAAGGAGATCAAGGAAGCCGACAAGCCGTCCGTATGGGGCTGCAGCGTCGCGGTGGTAGTGGCGTGAGGAGGACGCGCCCACGCTGCGCTTGTGGCGACGCGGATCCACGCTGCTGATGGGCGGTGGGGAATGTCGGCCACGGGATTCGGCCATGGCGGCAGCGGAGGGGGTGCAGAGATGCAGATATTAGGGAGGAGGAGAGGCAAACAAGGCATGGGGAGTTTTACTCCGATGCCGAGCGGCGGAGTATATTTACTCGCCGACTAAGTGGTGGAGTAAATTTTATACTCATGGATTTTAGAAGATCAGCTAGGTCCTGGTTAGAGTTAAACGGAGTTTTACTCCTCTAACCGGTTTTAGGGGATCAGCTAGAGTTGCTCTTAGCCGCTATCTCATAGGAAGCGACTGATAATCTAGAGGATGTTGTCAAAAGGCCATCTTCTTCCAGAACCATGCCTACAGAATTTTTTTGGATGAACCGGAAGGATCCTTACGCGAAGTACTTCTTCTACAAACAGTTCTAGGATCGGCTAGAGTTGCTCTTAGCCGCTATCTCATGGGAAGCGACTAATAATCTAGAGGATGTTGTCAAAAAGCCCTCTTCTTCTAGAACCACGCTCACAGAATATTTTTGGATGAACTGGAAGGATCCTTACGCGAAGTACTTCTTGTACAAAGAGTTCCATAATTCTTCTGGTTTATTAAGAATAAGAAAAGGCGGCAAAGAAGAAAACAAAGGGTACAAGTTGAAAAAATTGTGTATGCGAAGCCAACTTAAGGCGAAAGATACTTCTTGAGAGCCCTCCTTAGTCATGTAAGAGGTGCGACTTAATACGATGCTTTGAAAATTGTTCATGGAAAGCTCTGCTTGACCTTTAGAGAAGCGTGTGAGCAGAAAGACCTCATAGAGATTGACAATACCCTTGATCATTGCCTGACTAAGGTTGCTACTTTCCAAATGCCTTGTTCTCTAAGAAGGTCTTTTGTGACTATTCTGGTGTGCTACGAGGCAACATTTCAACCATGCGTATCATGCTGAGGAGAACCGCGAGCGCTACGGCAACGCCGGAAACGCCGGCAACACCGAGCGCTTCGGCAACCCTGCCAACACCGGTGGCCATGGCGGCTACTCCGTCGACACCAATCACATGAGAGAGAAGAAAAAAGTTGTTCCAGCCGAATCCCCTAAAGCCTCCTTAATGCCCACGCTATCGGGCACTCCTCATATTGCCCTCATATATGAGATGAGTACGAGTAGTGTCCAGGCGTGTCTGGTCAGTGATCTGCGTCTGCCATATAGGATTTGGCCTGCCATAGAGCATCTTAATCTTTTTCTTTATTATTTCTTTCTTTCTCTCTCTCCTTCTCCATCAATCACATGCATGTGGCCGGACGAATAGGAAAAAAGTGAGGGATATGGCTACGTGACGAATAAATAGGAAGTCAAAACGGACATGCTCGAACACTGACCAGGTGCGTCTGCGGACGTTTAGGGGGCCAAATTTGCCCAATCCAGCCGTAGATGTTCTTAATAGTCCTAGCAAGGTGAACATAGAATACGCAAGAGATCACGTCCAAATAAAGGTGAGACTTGTCACTAAACCCCCGGTTCCCCCACTCAGAGCAGCGCTTCACAACAGAGGAGGAGTACGGCGGCACCTTGCATGGCTGGTGGGGTTTCGTGCGCCAGTGGGGGTGTCAGGTCAGGAGGTGGGCGTGGGCAGGTGGCCTCTGCTCCTACCTCTCCCTTTGCGCCCCTACGGGGGGCGGCACCTACACCTTCCCCTGGGCCTACGTCACTGGGCGCTTCTGGCCCTGTGACAGTGGTGCCTGGGGAGGGGCTTCACCGGTAGGGGGACGACACTTGGCAGCAGCCCGGCTAGTTCAGCTCAGTTGAGCCTGTTGCACTACAGCACGGTACACAATAGGAGGCATTTAGAAACGCCTTTGAAAGACTAGAAAATGCCTCGGAAGGTATAAGAAGGCGTTTCTGAAAAACGCTAGAAATACTCACGAAGGGAAATACCTATCTGGGCGCTTTTGGAGAACGCCCGCGATGCTCAAATCATTGACGGCAATTTCTGAAAATGCCTCCAAAGCTTCAGCGAGCAAAATTTGCAACGATTGAACGTCTGCTGTGGGCCTCCCTCTCCCTCTCACCAACACTGTTGCGGGGCTTCACAGCCCATGTGACAATCGGGCCAAGCCCAGCTCAAAATCACTGAGTCATTATCTAAGCCTAATACGAATCTCACCAGTCAGCACACAAATGTCTCTCCGCTTCTATCTGACAACTTCGTGGAAAGTATTACACAACGCTGCTTATAAACAGGCAATCACTCTGTTCGGTAAGAGATATGGGACTAAATAAACTGCCCCGAACGTGAATGGTTGACGCAAAAAAGAAAAACGTGTAGTATGATTCGATCGAGTTATTTACCCAAAACCATCACATTTGGGGCTAGGGTAACAACTTAGTACCACATTTGTGTCAGGGCACAAAAAACCACCGAAATTGCGCCTAACATGTAACGCATAGCACTGATGCTGGGATTTGGTCGTGAAAACAGCCAAACTGACAGGTAGGGCATGCTTGTCGGAATGACGTGGCAAAGACCAAGTACAAAGAAAAAATGTTGACTAGGTGAGGTGGCAGATGAGATACGGGCCCCGCCTGTCATTGACTACGCGTTCATCTTCATCCCATCTTTATTCCTTAGGAGCATTGTGTCGAGCAGCTTGTGGGCGGCCGAGCCGAGAGCTCCATGGCCATGGCAGCTGAGCCCCTGCTCAAGCTAGGCCCGAGCCGCCTCAGCATGTTCCCTGCATGCCATGAACCACCGAATCTGGCCGCCGCCCCCGCCGGCATGGACGGCCAAGCCGAGAGCTTCATGTCCACCATGGCCGCGGCAGCCGAGCCCTGCTCAAGCTAGCCCAGGGCCACCTCACTCCTGGCGTCGACGAGCTGGCCTGCGGGCAGGGCCATTGAGGAGGCACAGCTCACGCGAAGCTTCCTGTACACGGCGACTGCGTCGAGCGGCGCGACGGAGTTCGCTGGCGAGTCCGCCATGGACGACGACGTGTATGCCCTCGCCTTCTTCTTCACGCATGGCGTCGGCTTCCTGGCTTGCGGGCATGGCTAGCGAGGAGGCGCAGGTCCCGCGAAGCTTCCTGGACACGGCGACTCCGTCGGGCGGCGCGACAGAGTTCGCTTCCGAGTCTGCCAAACATGAACACGAGTATGTCCTCACCTTCTTCTTCACGCATGCGTGCTCACGCATGGCATTGATGCATTTGAGCAAGCATACGTGCTCAAGGTGAGCCACTCTCCCCTTCCCCTGCGCGGCCACAACTTGGCTCGACCGGCACCATGCCCGCGCCGCTGCGTATGCCAGCTTCGTGAGCTGGCGGACGGGACGGAGGCGTTCCTCTACTCACCACTCCCGCTGTTCCTCTACTCACTACTCCCGGCGTTCCTTTGGTCAATGCTCCGGCGTGGCCATGGCGTGTTGTGACTTCTTCAGCGGCCAGAGGATGAACGCACATAAGGTGCTCGATTGAATGCTTCATAGAAAAAATGGTGTGAAGAAGATGACTTTCTAATCAATGACAGGTGGGGCCACCGGATCATTTGCCACATCAGTCAGTCAAACTTTTTGGTCTTCGCCACGTCAGCCCGACAGGTGGGCCCAATGTGTCAGTTCCGCTGTTTTCACGAGCAAATCAGACCATCAGTGCTCTTTGTTATTCTTTTAGGCGCAATTTCGGTGGTTTTTTGTGCCCTGGCACAAATGTGATACTAAGTTATTACCCTAGCCCCAAATGTGATGGTTTTAGATAAATAAGTCGATTCGATCCAGCGACCTAGGCTGCAAGTGCCAACGAATCTCCGTTCTGCGATGTACCAAAGGTGGAAGCTTGTAATACGAAATATTCCATACTTTAGGGTCTCTTTTGAAAATGTTACAGAGATTTCGAGGCGTTTCCCAATTCCCATCGAGAACGCCTTCAAATGTGTGCTGGCAGTTTGTAGGATGCCCCCTATGCTTGTACATATTACGGCACTTTCCGAAAATGCCGCTGAATGCCCAGTATTTAAAGGCGATTCTTCAGTATATGACGTTACCTGACCATATTTAAAGGCGTCTCCGGAACGCCTTTAACAGAGCTAATCTAAGGCGTCTTTGAGAACGCCTTGAAGAAAATGCCTCCGTTAGTCTGCCGTGTTGTGGTGTTGGGGCTTGGCCAGGAGGCCTTACCCCGAACGGGGCTACGCGGGACGAGATCACTGCTTTCGGAGGGATCCCGGATCCTGTGTCCGAAGACCGACGGATGAGCTGTCGTCTCCAGGACCAGCCGGATGTTGATGACATGCAGCTACGGTGCGTCATGCGGGCGGCCAAGCTTCGGGACATTGCGGTCACTACTGGTATGTCAATCAACACTTCCAATTCTATTTTGCAGTTTCCTAATGATGAGATTATTCATAATGTAAATCAGTTGGGAGGTTTATTAGGTAGTAATGGTAGTGCAGTTTCTAAATCTATTAATGACATCCTGGATCTTGAAGCGGAGCGTGCCTTAGACATGATTCGAAACTTAGCAGCTGTAAAACCTATGAACGATTCGGATATAGATGCATTGGGGGTTAGGGTACTTGATAGCTCTTATGCGGATCTTGCACCCTCACTTCCCGAGTTAGAGGAGAAGTGTTCTATATTCCCAAGGGGTTCAATTCTTGCAGATACTCAGGTGATTAGGTCCACTGAGCTCGGTTGTGAGGACCGGGTAGAGGACCAAAACAAGCCTAAGCGCAAGTGGAAACGGAAGATTTATCCTACTTCGACTATGCGCAGAAGTGGTCTGTGTCTGCCATATAGGATTTAGCCTGCCATAGAGCATCTTAATATTTTTCTTTATTATTTCTTCTTTCTCTCTCTCCTCCATCAATCACATGCATGTGGACGGACGTGTAGGAAAAAAGTGAGGGACATGGCTACGTGACGAATAAATAGGAAGTCAAAACGGACACGCTCGGACACTGACCAGACGCGTTTGCAGATGTTTAGGGGACCAAATTTGCCCAATCCAGCCATAGATGTCCTTAATAGTCCTAGCAAGGTGAATATAGAATACGCAAGAGATCACGTCCAAATAAAAGGAGAGACTTGTCACTAAACCCCAATGACTTAACAAAAGAGTTTATGTAACTAAAAATAAGCCAACAGAAATACAGTTTCAAGAAAAAAACCTAAATACTAGTGTTATTACTAGTTGACACTAGTAGAAAACATGGCTTTGGTCACAACTCAATGTACACATTAGTCCCGGTTGCATCACGAACGGGGACTAATGTGAGCATTAGTCCCGGTTCGAGCGGCTAAGGTGTCAGGAAGGCATTAGTCCCAGTTTAACTGGGATCTTTAGTCCCGGTTTGAGACACGAACCGGGACTAAAGGGTGCGATGCCCTTTAGTCCCGGTTCGTGTCTCAAACCGAGACTAAAGGTTCAAACTACTCCC
>NC_041391.1:4720579-4728761 GCF_002162155.2 Triticum dicoccoides | reverse complement strand
TTTTCAGTTTTGTAAAAAAACAAAAGAAAATGATAAAAACTTCAAAAATTAAAATCCTTCGAGATGTAGTTATGTTACTACATCTACTAGTTAGGAAAATTAGAAAACTTAAATTTGGACATGTTTTGCAAAAATGTGTTATGAAAAAGTAAAACGGCCATATCTTCCGTATACGATGTCGAAAAAACACATAATATATCAAAAAATTCAGCACGAAAATCCACATCTGATTTTGACAGCCATAGGCCTGTTTGCAAATTTTTAGAATCCTCAGATTTTGAAAGGAAAAAAAGATGTGCTCAAATTTTAGTTTTTTTGACTTTTCGTTAAATCTGGTCAAACTGTGGTCAAACTATGGTCAAACTACTTATTCAAGAAATATTAGTGTTAATAAATAATTATTTTTAGTTTTTTTGACTTTTGATCAAACTGTGGTCAAACTAGGCCAAATCTGGTCAAACTACTTTTTCAAGAAATATTAGTGTTAATAAATAATTATTTTTAGTTTTTTTGACTTTTGGTCAAAGTGTGGTCAAACTATGGTCAAATCTGGTCAAACTGTGGTCACACTATGGTCAAACTATTTATTCAAGAAATATTAGTGTTACTAATTTTTTTTTAGAATAATAGTTTCAAACTCAAACGATGCTTAATGCTCAAGTTCAACTCCTAAGGGTTAATAGGATTGACAGCTTAGTATTGTGAGGTAAACAACAAGTGCAGACTTGAAAACTAGGGGGAATAGAATTCGAAAGTTAAGCGTGCTCAGGCTGAAGTAGTGAGAGGATGAGTAACATTCCAGGAAGTTAGACGATTTGGAATGAGTGGTTCATAATTGAGCAGTGAGCAGTGATTAGAGATAAAATTGTCAAATAATTCAGAAATTTGAAAATAAGAAGAAAAAAAAAATCAAAAAAAGAATTAAAAAAAATCAGAAAAACAAAATTTTGAAAAAAAGTCCTTTAGTCCCGGTTGGTGTTACCAACCAGGACTAAAGGTGGAGCTCCAGATAGCGACCATGTGGAGCTCTTTAGTCCCGGTTCGTAAGCAAACGGGGAGTAAAGGTTTGGGCATTAGTCTCGACCCTTTAGTCCCGATTTCAGAACCGGAACTAAAGACCCTCTAGAACCGGGACTAATGGCCTGTTTTCTACTTGTGTGAGGAGATGGTTCATGTTGTTGTAGGAGTACTTATTTGGCACCCGGTCAAAGAATTACTAGGAAAACTCATAAAAATCCAATTTTTTTGCATGGAAGATGCTTAGGTGCGTGATGTCTGATCTAAATTTCAGCTCATTTGGACATCAGAGTAACTCTCGGCAAAAAAAAAACAAATTTGGGATCTGTGAAATAGTTTACTCTTCATCTACTGTTTATGTCCCAATTTGTCATTTTTACCGAGAGCTACTCACATGTCCAAATGATCTGAAATTTAAAGCAGATCACACGCACCAAATCTTCTTCCATGCAAAAAAAAAGTAGGTAGGTTTTTTGTTTGTTTTAAATTTTCTCTTAACCGGGTGCAGATGAGCTTGAGCTCAGAATTGGATATCCGAGAGACTTGTCGCTGAACCCCAATGACCTAACAAAAGAGTGAACGTGCCTAATAAAAAATAAGTAACCCAACATAAATATAGTTTCAACAAATAAAAATCCCTAAATACTAGTATTATTACTAGTTGAGGAGCTGAGCCGGTTCATGTTATTGTAGGAGTTGTATTTGGCAAGCTGTAGCATATAACCATTGCTGGTCACATGTGTTCACACACTGTAGCAAACAGTAGATCGAGAAGACTGGGGCACTCGGTCGTCTTCATTGCTCCTCCATTATTGCTCTGCACTGCAAAGGTTGGTAGCAGCAGAGAGGCAAGACCGTGACCAGCAGTAATAGTAGGCAGGCTCCTCCATTATTGCACGGAGCAGAGCATGGCCATGACCAGCGTCCAGCAGCAGTAACAACACGCTCCTCCATTATTGCCTTGCTCTGCAGACTCTGCTCCTCCATTTAAGGGAAGGGAACCACCGTTGCTCCTCCATATCGATCGCTCCATCCAAGATCCAAATCCAAGCATGGCGCTCAAGAGGAGTAGATGTAGATCCATCGCCTTCCTCAACCGCCATTGCTAGGTGCTAGCTCCTGTAAGCGCTCTCTATCCTCTTCTCCTCAAGTTATTATTCTGCTCCTCTTCATCTAGTGTTTCCATCTCTCACCTGACCTGCTCCTCTTCGTCTTGTCCCAGCAAGCTGCCCTATCGTCTTCCCCTCAAGAGGGATCTGGCTGATATTTCCAGGCGGTCGCTCAGCACCCTACACCCGATCTTGCTGCAAAAAGAGAGCGGCCGGCAGACAGCAGCATTTGGAGGCGGCCGCTCAAGAACCTACCAGCTACCTGCTTCTACTTCTACTCGGTAAGGCCTTGTTGGTAGTACATAGATCTAATCCCTCCAGTGCAAATTCTGATTCTATCATGTACTACTAGGCATTCATATGCAAATCTCTTCAAGTGACAAAACTTATTAGATCCCCTAGCTAGTACGTAGATGGATCTAATCCCTGCAGATTCAGTCATTGCTGTCCACATTCAGATTCAGTCACGTACTAAGCATTCAAATACTATAAATCTGTTCAAATCACATAATTTATTAGATATCCTAGCTAGTAAGTATTCGATGGATCTAATCCCTGCAGGGTTCAGATTCAGGTTCAGATTCAGACATAATTTGTTTTATCAAGCATTGCTGTCCACATTCAGGTTCAGTCATGTACTTGGCATTCAAATAGTATACATCTGTTCAAATGACATACTTTACTTCATGATGATGATGATGATGATGATAGCAGATCCAAATACACAGACAAGTACTACTATTTATGTATAGATCAAATCTGACAGAACAAGGACATTATATGGAGGTCCTTGTTTTGAGCTCACAGGAACAAAAATTAGAGCCACATTATTACTTTTTAACATGGAAATGCTCAGTTGCTAGCCTAAAATACTAGACTCTTCAGGAGTGAGCCAAGTTGTAACAGGTCAAACCATTGAACTCCTAAATATCAGTGCAAGCACACAAATGAACAGTGGCCAGCTCACAAGTTTAATGTTACATTTTTTTGCAGTTAATGTCACTCTGAATCATGCATATAAATTTTGGATATAGAGACATTATCCCCTATGTACCCAAAATGCTGCATATGCTAAAACTATGAAAAGCAGAAAAACATATGCTTCAGGTTAACATATATCGAACTATATTTCAGCTCATCCACAACATCTTCAGGTAAGCCCCCCGAGTCTCAAACAAAAGTAGGCATACGGTCCAATGTAAGAACAGACATGTGGAAATATCAAACAGGAATTTAAATCACCTCTCTTTGGCCAGTCCAGTGTAAGATTAGAAGTGTGGCAATAACCAATCTATATTGTTTCAGAAGGTACTAGTTACTTCCTCTGTTTGACAAAAAAAAAGGTAACTATTTCCCTTTTTACATGGCGTCCTTGTTTCTGTGTGATTTAACAAAGACCACTCATTTGACTAATAGTATACTGGGTGTAAACGAACGAGGCCTAAGCAGTTATTTTTTCCTTGGTGTTGGATGCATTTCTTTTCTGTGTATTACCTGCGATAGAGAACAATTCCCTTTGCTTTTCTAACTTCCAATCCTTGTGTGTTACAGGACTGCTTCCTAGCTAAAGGATCCATACATTGAGAACGAAGATCGACCGGTTCCACCATGGAGGTGGTGACCGGTGCCATGGGAAGCTTGCTCCCCAAGCTCGGCGAGCTGCTCGTGGGGGAGTACAAGCTGCAAAAGGGCGTCAAGGAGGACGTTGAGTCCCTTGAAAGGGAGATGAAGAGCATGAACGCTGCCCTCGTCAAGGTGGCGGAGGTGCCAAGGGACCAGCTGGACAACCAGGTCATCATCTGGGCTGACGAGCTCAGGGAGCTGTCCTATGACATGGAGGATGTTGTCGACAACTTCCTAGTGTGCGTCGAGGGATCTAAATCCAATGCAGTCGCCAACTCAAACAAGCTCAAAGGGCTAACAGCAAAGATGGCCAACTTGTTCACCAAAGGCAAGGCCCGCCATCAGATCGCCGATGCCATGAAGGACATCAAGAACCGCGCGCAAGAGGTGGCTGACCGGCATAACAGGTACAGGGTTGATGATGTTGTTGCCAATGCAGCTGGCAAACACAAGGTTGACCCTCGTGTGCTGGCATTGTACAAGGATCAGAAAGAGCTCGTTGGCATTGAAGACGCACAGAATGAGCTAACCAAGAGGCTCACAGATGGTGCTGGTGATGGTGATGGTGATGTTCCCAATCAGCAGCCCAAGATGAAGGCAGTCTCTATTGTTGGACCTGGAGGGCTTGGCAAGACTACACTTGCTAAGGCAGTGTATGATAGGCTTAGAACACAATTTAAATACACAGCCTTTGTTCCGGTGGGTCGAAACCCTGAAGTGAAGAAAGTTCTCAGGGATATCCTCTTGGAAGTTGACAAGAGAGAGTGTATGGGTGATGTAGCCACATTGGATGAAAAACAACTCATCGACAAACTCCAAGAACTACTTGAGAATGGAAGGTACACAACATCCACCTTAATCAATTTATATCCCATGACATTAGCAATTTGAGCGGATTAATCATTCCCAATAGAAGAGGTATAAGTCAAAAATACCATCCATAATATATAATGTGTAGAACCAAATGTCTCAGATGTAGTGGCACAATGCGGCATTGCATGTTAGATGGATGCCATCTGAGTGGAACTGGCAGAGGCATAGACTCCTATTGAATTATTAGCGAGGTGGTGCATCTTAACATCATAAGGGCGTTCAGCGCAACGAAGCAACCAGCTACAAACATGTGTTTCATTTCGTTTTGTCCAGTTCTAAGTTTGGATTTGGTGAGCCTATTCATGTTCTGGTGTACTTTAGAAAATGGACCATGTTTTCCGGCTTTAATACCATTTGGGTCTTGAACAACTACCAAACATTCTCACAAGTTCAATTTGGAGCTGGAATATAAATCTGAGTTCAAGGTAATAGTTCAAAACCAAATTCAATATATAAAAACCTATTTAAATCTGAGGGATGAAATTAGTAAGAACTACAGTTTTGATGAAAGAGACTAGATCAATAAAATTCATGTATGCTTTTTCCAGTGGCTTATTCCCTTCTTTTCTTTATTGTACTTGCTGTTGGTTGAACGATTCCATACATATTTATATTCCTTACTGAGGTTGATGCTATGCATTTTAACTTTTTTTTCTAGATGGTTTTACTGATGATATTCCCTTGTGTTGTCATGTGGACAGGTACTTAATTGTCATTGATGACATATGGGATTTAGAAGCATGGAAAATTATCAAATGTGCTTTCATTGATAACAATCATGGGAGCCGAGTAATCACAACTACTCGTATTCTTGATGTTGCCACAAATACCGGTGATATTTACAAGCTAAAACCCCTTTCTCAACATTTGTCTGAAGAATTATTCTATACAAGATTGTTTGGTGGTAAAGATAAATGCCCTTTTGGTCAACCAGCTGAAGTATCAGACAAAATTTTACAGAAGTGCGGAGGTGTGCCATTAGCTATAATAACAATAGCTAGTTTGTTGACTGGTAAACCTATGGAGGATTGGTCTAAAGTATTCGACTCAATTGGTTTTGGATCTGGAGATAGCAACACAGATGTAGAGAACACGAGGAAGATATTATTATTTAGTTATTATGATCTACCTTATTATCTGAGGTCTTGTCTGCTGCATCTGAGCGTATACCCAGAAGACTATTTGATCATGAAAGACAAAGTGATATGGCAGTGGGTCGCCGAAGGTTTCGTCAGTGAGGAACCAGGGGTAAGCTTATTTGAGACCGGTGAAAGGTACTTTAATGAACTTGCAAATAGAAGCATGATTCAGCCCGTAGGGAGTCAAGAAACATACACAATATTTGCTTGTCGTATTCATGATATGGTGCTAGATATGATTTGTTTATTATCAAAGGAACAAAATTTTGTTACTATATTGGATAGTAACGAGAAGAACATACCTTCACCATGCAATGCCCGTAGGTTAGCTGTCCAAAAGAGAGTGGCGCCTCTGGCTAACACAGGCATGCCAAAACTGAGGTCGTGCTATGCCATCATGTGTAAACCCAATGCATTGCCATCTCTTTCAAACTTTCAAGTATTACGTGTTCTAGATATGGAACAGTGCAGCTTTGACAAAGACCATCCTTACCATCTAGAACATCTCGGGAGGTTACCTCAGTTGAGATACCTGGGCATGGATTAATTCCTCGCTTCTTCCAAACCTCTCCATCCTAGCCATGAATGTGGGTGATTTTGGGGAGCAAGATGTGCTGAACTTTGGGGGTTTTCCAGAGCTTACTTGCCTTTGTTACCCGATTCCTGGGGGCATGGAGTTCCCTGATGGCGCTTTCCCCACGTTGAGGGACTGCACGGTGCTTGCGCCATTCAGGTTTCTGCAGGGAACTATGCAGGGCCTTGAATCCATTTGGATCAAAGTGCAAGTGCATGCCTTGAAGGATGCCAGCACTGATTTAGACTTTATTGGTAGCCTGGGGAACCTCCCTTCTCTTCGGAGAGTTGACGCTCAGATCGGTTGCAATGGTGCCTCTGCTTCTGATATTGAAAAGGTGAAGGCAGTGGTGAGGCAAGCAATGGACACCCATCCCAACCGTCCCACCCTTGATCTCTTACCATATCAACGACCACAGGTATGTATTACTGCATGCTTCGTTGCCTATCTCGTGTTGTTGTTTTTTTCAATTCCCTGACAGCTACCAGTGTTGTCTTTTTTCAGACTGATGAAGAAGAATCAGACTCGGAACAGACCTCCTCTTTGGATGAAGAAGAATCAGACTCCGAACGGAGAGAACAACCCTGGTTTATATTTTCGGCCCTCAGTTCTCTTCTTTCTTTTAATCATACTACCACTGTTGATACGTCTGCTCAGGTAATTGACGACAAGAACGACGAGGAAGAAGAATCAGACTCCAACCATCCCGTTCCTCATCTAACTGAGAGCAGCATTGACGCTGCCAGTACATCTCCTCCGGTGCCCGCGCCGCGACGGACGTGGAGGCGGTGGGCGTGCTTTCCTTGCCTCAACTCGGGCAGCAGCAGCTCCGCTGCAATTGCTACAGCAGGTTCAAACCAGTGTGAAGCTTCAGGACAGGGGGTGGATCAGGTAGCAGGGGATGGTAAATAATGAGGATGCCCAGCCCTGAATGATAGCGTTTGCTGTGCTGAATGATCAGTTGAACTGCTGCAGTACTACTTTTCTTAAGATTTGGTATTAAATTAAAACTGCTTGTTATTCCTGAATGATAGTACTTGGTCTGTAATAATTAGGATAGTATGAAGTAGCCAGGTTTTTTGCCCCGTAGTCCGTGCCTATTATGGTCATGTCATGAGCAGGCATGGACAGCGGGTTTTCCTGGCTTTGCTACAATTCTATTTTTTCCATTTTCCTACTCCACTTTGGTAAAGACTTGTTGTTTGTATTGTCCCGGGTACTGAAATGTATGCTAACAAGATAGAGAAACTTGTTCTTTCCATTCTCTATGATGCCCAGTACCGAAAAGTGGGCTATGCCTAATCCTCTATTTTCCGTCATCTTTGTTATTACTTTGTCAGGACTTTTCTTCTTCTTCTTCTTCCATATTTTTTATAAGGAGAGAAAAAACCTGTAGGGAGATGTTCTCTCCCACAGTATAAGCACACAGAAATATGAACAAGCGACAAGTGGGAAATGTCAGTTAACATTGAATCCATGGTTCCACTCCATACAGCCGAGGTTCAATCCTATTGGATTCGTCCTACTCAAGCTGTTGAGCTGCACAAGCCACGCTCTACTTGCTCAGAGAAGGCACTACTGTATTACTGTAGGATGAGGATGGATTCCTAATGTTGGCAAAGCAAAGAAAATGAACCTCGTACCAATCCGTCGCAGCAAGCAAAATAGATGATGCAACTCAAGATCCAAAACATATTTGCAGGACGTACACAAGACCTCACGTATCCGATGGCGACGACGACAGCGAAGCCGCGGGGCGACGAGGGTGGACCCCCTCGGGGACTCGGCTCGGAGCGGCAGGACGGAGTACCATGAGGGGGCGGCGTGCCGTGGGATTTTTTTTTTTT
>NC_041391.1:4536341-4539786 GCF_002162155.2 Triticum dicoccoides | reverse complement strand
ACGAGGAAGAAGAATCAGACTCCAACCATCCCGTTCCTCATCTAACTGAGAGCAGCATTGACGCTGCCAGTACATCTCCTCCGGTGCCCGCGCCGCGACGGACGTGGAGGCGGTGGGCGTGCTTTCCTTGCCTCAACTCGGGCAGCAGCAGCTCCGCTGCAATTGCTACAGCAGGTTCAAACCAGTGTGAAGCTTCAGGACAGGGGGTGGATCAGGTAGCAGGGGATGGTAAATAATGAGGATGCCCAGCCCTGAATGATAGCGTTTGCTGTGCTGAATGATCAGTTGAACTGCTGCAGTACTACTTTTCTTAAGATTTGGTATTAAATTAAAACTGCTTGTTATTCCTGAATGATAGTACTTGGTCTGTAATAATTAGGATAGTATGAAGTAGCCAGGTTTTTTGCCCCGTAGTCCGTGCCTATTATGGTCATGTCATGAGCAGGCATGGACAGCGGGTTTTCCTGGCTTTGCTACAATTCTATTATTCCCTTTCCCTAATCCACTTTGTTAAGTCTTGTTGTTTCTGAAAAGTATCCTAACATGATAGAGGAACTTGTTCTTTCCACGATACGAAGTACTGAAAGGTGTGCTATGCCAAATCCTATATTTCCCATTATCCTTGTTACCTTGTTAGGACTTGTTCTTCTTCCCTATTTTTTATAAGAACGGAGAAAAATGTAGGAGTGGCTCTCTCCCACAGACGACAGACAGTGCACAAGCACACAAAAATATGAACAAGGGACATAGAGGACACTTCTTCTCTCTGTTCGAAGGGCCATTGGCCGAATTTTATTAGATAGAAGAGAGAGTACAAACAGCCCACAGTCATGCGATGTAGAGCTGTTAGGCCACAGAAGAAACAACTCCTAAATTCGTCCTATTAAAGCTGTACAACTTACCAAAAACCAGGCAAGCACAATCAGGCCCAAAAAGACTGGCAACAATCTCAGCACAATCTACAGCCAACTAGCAAATACGAGTACTACATTTTCTGAAAAAAGCTAGCAAATACTACATCAGGCGATGCGAGTCTATTGCCAACTGTTACGCCACGTCATCAAATAGGGCCCCACATGTCATAATCATGGTTAAAATGCCTAAAGCAACCGATCAGTGTTTTCTGCAAAAGATTAGACCAAGAATCAGTGTTTTTTCTCCCAAATTCGTAAAAGAGTGTTTTCTGCAAACCTTCGCTTCAATGTGGTGGTTTTCTGCAATTCACTCGCCAACCACCCACACCCATGCCGCCCGAGCGGCCATGTCTGCTCGCCCACACCCCAGCTGCGCAATCTCCCCAAGATCAACATGCCTCTCATCGCCAGGGCCGCTGCCCTGCACCCAGACCGCCCTGAGACGATCAAAAGGGATAGCTTTGGACAGCTCCGCCAACCCCAACCACCGCCGGAACTGGTAGCGACTGTCCCGCCTCAAGCATCGCCAAGAAAGCGACCAGAAGGAACCATGCCGGGAAAGGGGGAAGAGGGAGGAGTAGTACACGGCCACGACCTGCCCCCTATGCCGGCGACGGGCCGCTCGACCATGTCAGAGCCCCCATCCTCCTACAACCGCCAGGGATGGGCCCAAGGGAAGCCCTCCCGCGCCGCACGCCGTCGTCTAGAAGCCGGGGAAGAGGGGCCTGACTAGCCGGATGCACGCGCACCTCCACCACCGCAGCCATGCCACCAGCAGCGCCAGACGACCCAAGACAGCACCGGTCGCCCGTGGCCCTTGCTGGCCTCAGCCCCTGCCGCCTAACGGGCCACCGGCGGCAGATCCGGCCAGATCTGTCTGGGCCGTCACACGCGAAAGCACCCGAAGCAGAAGCCCCCATCACCACCTTGGACTGCTGTCCCAACAGCTGCTGCGCCACAACCAAGCAGCAGGTAGAGGTCGCGCCGCCACCGGACAGCGCCACAGCCCGTGCGCGTGCCCTAGCCCAGCACCAGCTGTCCTGCGCCGGCTAGGTGTTCCGCGCGGAGGGGAAAGGAGCGGCCCCGCCGCCGCCTACGCCGGCTGGGCTTCGCATTGCATTATCAGTTGCACTAGGTTCACTCCATTCGACTCAAAAAGGAATAAACAGGCTCACTCAAACAAGAAGCAAGCTGCTATATGATCTTAAGAGAAATGCAATGCGTACCTGTGTTAAACAATAGCCCGTAAAAATATTTAAATCCGCACAAAATGTTCTACGAGCTGGTTTAGTTCGCAATATAACATTAATAGCCGGCAACCTGGGCAACTGTGCACCCAACAAGCTATGTGCTACTCTCGGTTACCATGATTAGCTACAATCAACAAGCTCTGCCTGTTTTGATGACTCAGCCCCATCTTTCAGAGGACAACCTCGTAGCAAGTTCCTGTACTAGCTCACAAGATTTTTTCCAGCAGACAAACAAACTGTTCAATATTAGTTGCTTGTATAGGTTTTTAGAAAGTGTTAAAAAGTGATTGTGCATTGAAGAAGTGTGCACGTTTTAGAAAAAAACTATGCTCATGGCATGGAGTGGTGACGTTGAAAATGTTCATGTACATAAATAAAAATATTCATTTCGAAGTAGTAGTTCATTGCATGTGGAAAATATATTTTTAAAAAGTTTCCGCACTTGAAAACAGTTCGTGTATATTACAAGTAGTTGTGCATTTCACTGCGATCCTGCTGCACAAGTATCACAGGAATACCATGCCCCGCCACCTAAGAAAAAGAAAGAAAGAATGTGTCATTGCAAAGGATGAGAGATAAGATTTCTAGCATCATATTGTTTCTTCCATGCCAAAATATAGTGCATATTGGATTTGTCCCAAGTCGAATTTTCTGAAGTTTGACCAACTATACAAAAAAATACTTGAGCATTTACAATATTAATATATATGATATGAAAATAAATTTCATGATGAGTTGAATGGTATTGATTTGGTATTGTAGTTGCTGATGATTTAGCTATAAACTTAGCCAAAGTGTACGGAGTTTGACTTAAAATTAAGATATGCACTATATTTCTGCATGAAGGGAATGTGATAGAATATCATAGCATATCAAACAGAAAACCTCATAAGAAATAGATCATACACACAGCTTTGTATTGGGATTTTACAAATTATTAAATAAAGTGTCAATATGATACTAGTGTATGATATTTCATGCAATGTAGATATAGTAGTACCTAATAAAGTAATATCATGCAATTTGTTGGCGCAACAATTTGTTGCAAAAACCACCCCGTTTTCACTAAAAGCAAATGGATGGAAGAGGAAGATAAGTGCATGATAAAGATCGGGTCAGGAGAAAAAATATCCTTGTCTTATTCGCTACCTATCAAGGACATGCTCACATTCAAATTAATTATTTTAATGTATTCAACTAATTAAGAAAAATGATGTAAAATATTATATGCATTTTTTGGTGCTCAAGAGCCATTTTATAAAGCATAATATTTTCAATGGC
>NC_041391.1:4528060-4535966 GCF_002162155.2 Triticum dicoccoides | reverse complement strand
ATAGCGCTATTCGTCATCCTGGGTGAGGAATAGTTATTCTTCACCCCCCTCTATTTTAACATGCTAGTTTAAATAAAGAAATGACACACATATAAAGTATCTAAAATCTCTGGTATAATTACTTACCAATCACCCTGTTGAAAAGGTTGTTGTATTTCTGTCAACTGGGGACAACAAGAAATATGCAACATTTATTGCAACATCAATCGACCTGAAGTCTGGGCAATCTACAATAGACAGTCCTTTCAGTGCTGGAGAACTCCCCAACTGGCGGAAGTTGATGGTTTCTATTCCTCCACATTGCATCAGCCAGAGATTCTTAAGAGAGGATGGTAATATCATTTCCCTTTGGGTATTCAACTTAGGACAATAATCAATAGAAATCTCATTCAAACAAGAAAAACCGTGCAGCCTATTAGCCGGAAGCGACGTCAACTCTGGACAAGATTGAATAAGAATGGTCTTCAAGGCAGGTACATAATCTGGTTTTAGGAATTCATCAAGACTAAATAATCCTCCGCACCCGATAATAATTAGTCTAGCAAAGGATGATAATTCTCCAACACTGCTGCTACTGCTGCCGCTTGCTGCAGAGACTCCAATAGATGTAAGGGAATTACAATTGTCGATATATAACTCTTGAAGATGATGAAGGTTGTCTGACATTTCTTCATGATAGAGTGGTTCAAAGAACGGTATGTTCTGAATGTTACAGCATGAAATGAATTTAAGTTGACGTAACCTTGGCAGGAGATTAGGCCGGAGCCAGGAAGGACACGATCCACCTGCGTAATCCTTTATGATCAGATGTTGGAGATTCCAATGAGGTAATTGTTCCATCATCTGTACCTGCTTCTCACCACTAATTCCACCAAGTAGCCAATTTAGACAGAGTCTGTCAGAGTGGTCCTTGTTATAATCAAGATGCACTGATTTAATTTTCTGTAAGCTGATGACATCACTAAAGCCTTGAGGGAAGCTTTTAAACTCACAATCACCAACTTCTATTGTTTTGAGATGAAGTAGGCAATGAATCGATGAGGGGAGAATAAGAGTATATGAACATCCGTTTAAACAAAGGTAACGCAGATGCTTTGAACTGCCCATGCTCTCAGGTAGCTCTCTTACTCTGAAAGCCTCAAAAATCAATACACAAATTTTCAAGAGTTCCCTGAACCAAGAGTCAATCACTGCCGCAAAATTGGTTGGACTGTGACCATACCAAACCAGGGACCGCAATTTTTTCTTGTTGCATATGCTCTTCAATTCAGAGTAGCCAACATTACTAGTGAATATTGTGAGATGACGAACATTCAAAGGGATTTTGTGTAGGTCACTTGCATGCTTTATGATGAAGCACTCATCCTTTGAGACGAGCTATGCCATATCATGCATCAAGTCATGAATTCGGACTTTAGAACTTTGATGAGACTCTCTTTGAAAGAATGACCGATTTGCAAGGTCATCAAAGCAAAAGGATGCACCTTGAGGTTGCACATACCCATGTGATGTCCAAATGTTGACTAAAAACTCCTTCCCAAATATGTGATCCTTCGGATATAATGCACAAATTGAGAAGCATCTCTTCAAATGTGGTGGTAGGTACATATAGCTGAGCCGAAGGGCTGGCAAAATGTCGGTCGCATCTTGTTCTAATTGCCAGAGCTCACTTTCTAGTATATATTTCCAGTGTCTTGTGTTTATGTCCCTATTCAACAAGCGTCCAAGAGTTTTGGCAGCTAAAGGAGAACCTTTCAACTTTGGAAGTATAGCTTTACCTATGTTCTCCAACTCTGGGTCATTGCAAGAACTCTGGGATCCAAATGCTTGTAGTTTGAAGAAATTCCACAAAATATCATCTGGCAAACCCGCTAATTCGTTGTGGTTCATGGTACCGACTAGATCAGCAACCTCGGAAGATCTAGTGGTGACCAAAATCACACTTCCCTGAAGACCATTTTCCAAAGGTTTACAAAATCTCTTCCATACCACCCTGCCTTTTTTCAAGATATCATCCCACATGTCATCAAGGACAAGTAAGAACTTTTTTGACTTGAGATTAGTAGCTAGATTTGTCATTAGGATGTTCAGATTAGTATCAGGTGGTGTATCCTTTCCGAAATGCTGCAAAATCTCTCTAGTTAACCTCTTTATGTCAAAATCATCTGAAACACATGTCCAAATTATGCAGTCAAAATGTAGCTTCACCTTTGCATCATTACAGATTTGTTGAGCCATGGTTGTCTTCCCGACACCCCCTAGGCCAACGATTGGCAACACAGGCAACTCCACCATTCTCTCTTTACCATCAGCCCTGCCTCTCTTGTGTGCACGCACTCCTAGCTTCTGCACCAACTGCTTCCGTTCTTTTTCACGACCAAATATTTGTGGCTCATCAGAGAAAGAACATGTTTCTGGCCTGATAGATCTGTCAAACCTCTGTGGTGCTTGATGGAAGCCCAAGTCCCTGGACTGTTCATATAAATGATCTAGCTTAACTTGAATTTCATTCACTTTGTTGAAGTGGCCACAGTCCTCCTTGATACTGTTGTAGAACTGCAGAAAGGCAGCTTCCATGTGAACTTGGTCAGAATTCTTGCTCTGCTCAACCCGCAACTTGATCGCATAATAATCAAACTCATCGAGGAGGTCCTCAGCATCATACACTACATCCTCGATATGCGGGAGGAGGTCAGCTGCTGGTTTCTTATGGCTCTGCCACTCGACCCGATCAATGAGGTCAAGCATCTTGGGCGCCACAGTTGTTCGGAGCTTCCATAGGTCGTTCTCCAGCTGCCAAAGCTGATCCCTCACCTCACAAATCTGGTGGTGGGAAGCCATATTGTCTTGGGCTAGCAGCTGATGTCTAGCCTTTACGATGCCTGGTGTGACCCAGGTAAAGAAGTCATGGCACGCATTGATGTCGGCAAACACACTAGCAATTGCTTTGAATGCTCCCAAGGCCATGGCCGTAAGTAGCTTGAGCACTGCTATGTGATGAATGGAAGAGAGAGTTCAAATAGTATATGATATGAACAGCAGGCAATCCTCGGAAATGGGGAGAGATGCATGCAAGCAACATGAACAGGCAGTACCTTGTCTAGCTGTTCACGCTAGCTTTTCTGTTTAGAGAGGTTGGTCAGTGAGTGAATAGAGATACTCGGGGGATTTCCTCCAGCGGAAACAAAAACAAGGACGATGCGCGCTGGCGCTGCTTGTCTGACTTGCCTTGTGTACTGACCTGGTGGTTAAGGGAAAACTTATGAGCGCACATGCATGTAAGCCATCTAGTTAATTCCAAGTTCATTCATTACAGAAATGTATAACAGTACAAAACCCAGAATGCATACAACTGTGTGTTAAATGAAAATATAGAGACAGAAATAGTGTATATTCACAATTATATTCTGTGATACTTGCACAAATTCGATAGACATATACCACCTAATACATCAAGTCCACATGGAAGACATTGCCAATATACCGTCACTGCTTAATTAACCACCACAATCATTTTGCATATTGGCATATATAGGCCCTGTTTGGTTCATAAGTCCCAACTTATAAGTCTCAAGTCCCTAAAAAGTCACTGACTGTTTGGTTCCTGGGACTTATAAGTCCCTATAAGACCATATTACAACTATAAGTCCCTATAAGTCCCTCCTTAATAGTCTTATTTCATAAGTCCCAAATGCCCACTTTAAGTCCCTATAAGTCCCTCTTGTTTGGTTTAGATGGGACTTATAAAGACTTTTTTAAGTCCCTAAAGCAATAAGTTCCTGGAAACAAACACCCTCATAATGGGATGACCACTCGTTTAACTTGATGGGGCGACTGATCAGGTCACCTCGTGGAGTTACCAGTCGCGATTACGTAAGGTTGCTCCTTGCACAGAAGCAGGACCAGACCTGTTGACCTTCCAAGAGACCAAGACCCAGAATTGTCGTCCCACTATTTTGCTACCGGTAGAAGGTGAATTAAGGCTTTTGGGAAGTGCTCCATGTTTGTCTGCAGCTTCGCCGACTTAAAGCCATGCATCAGCGTGGCTGTGAGCCTGTGACTAGACCTATGTCAATCCCCGGGCGCTGAAGGAGCTCCTGAACAGACTCCAAAACGGTCGGGCATGATCTCAAACTTCTAGGGCGGCAAGGAGATTCCTCGAGTAAGCGAACGACAGCGTCATGGCAGGCAACAACAATACCTCTGTTATTGGTTAGTATACTGCCTAGAGATAGGCTATTATACTGTGATAATTCAATTCGGAGCTACACGTTGGTACTCTGCCTGGAGATATGCTAAAGTTCTGCCTAGCATGTCTGTGCGTCGAGGTCTCCCTGGCTCCCTGTTGGCTCTCCCTAACGGCAAGTTTGCGGAGGAGCTCTCCTTCCTCGGCACCTTGATGCTTCGACCTCCACAATCAACTCCAGCCACGGATTCTGATGCAAAGACACTGGTGACCACCACAAGGGCTTGAAATGAAGAAGCAAGTGGTGCAAGGAACTGAAGATAGAAACACCAGATCTAGGCCATGGATTGGATGCAAGTGATGGCCAAGCCGAAATAAAACATAGTAGAAGTTTAGACCAGATCTGAACCCTTCCCCTACCTGCGTTGCAACGACTCATTCCCACTCCTCATTAAGAAATACAACTAATCAAGAAACGGAGCTAGCATAAAAGAAATTAGAAAGTTTCTCATGTCTTAAGGCGGAAGTTTAGAAGAACGAGTTTGGACTAACCGCGAGATCAAGGTCCTGCTGCAGCCTGCAGGGGGGGAGGCGTCAAGGAGCAAACCACGTCTGCTCGCTCTCGAGGTGTCAAGTCTAGCTTTCATACTCCCCACCTAACGTGTGCCTTTGATACACTATGACAAGGAGTCAAGGAGAGTTAAAATATATCATATCCAGGAAGGATCCCATCCCATTCGCAGCTTGTTCCTTTGCACTTTAATTCTAAGCACCTTCATTGTTACTGATTGGATGTATTTACTCTTCTTTTAATTATGCTATTTTTCTCCTACAATAATCAAGCTGCCGCCTTAAGCTTTGGACATTCCGTATACATATAGCTTCTTGGAAGTTAGCGGGTGCAATATGAAATTAAGATTTCGACCCCATTGTTTCTCACCTCACCCTCAGCGTCAGAGTCCGGCGAGTGGATGCAGAGCCGCTCGCCGGATTACCAAATCGCCTCCAGGGCCGGGTTTCCTGGCGTTAGCCGTTGCCATCCTAGCTAGCACTGTTAGCCTCCAACGTCCAAATCATCTGACTCTTTTTTATGCCCTGTTGCTAAATATCTCTATATTTGTGCACACTGAATATTCAAGCTGTTACTGTTCTGCGAAGTTGAGTTCTGAAGTTTTGTTGGAGACGTTAGAAATAGTCATGGCTACTGGAGATGCTGCTTTGGTTTGGACTATACAGGGCGGGGATATTGAAGTGCTGCTGTCTTCAGAATATCTTTCCTACCGACCCTACTACGTACTATGGTTTTTCTATATTGTCGCATTGGTTATTGTTGTTGGCTGGTTTGCATAATCGAGGGCTAGAAAACAAACAGCCTGCACTCACGGTTTTCTCTTTGCTTCTCATGGAAACGACAACAATGGTTCGCATCCGAGTTTTCTTTTGCACCTTGCTGACGCACCGCCACCCAGCATGTCTTACCTGGACTGGTCATTGCTCGGATCTATTTGAACTACTCCCTCCCTTCATTTTTGTAAAATGTTTTAGACATTTAAGACAACAACTAAAACAGTTCAATTTTAACTGTCTTAAACGACTTGCAAAAACGAATAGAGAGACTAGTACAGTTCCTGGTACACAAATTTGAAGTTAGTAGCTATCATCAAACAGTATAGTTGTCTTCTATGCCCGCGAGAAGCTCTAACAAATTTATGATAAGTTAGTAGCTATCATCAGACTTTGACACTGAGCACTGCCACTCGTGGCGGACAATCCTAACCTGGTTCGATATGCATGCGAGGGTGTTGTCTAATATTTTTACATATCTTATAGTGTGTAGATATGATATAATGTAGTGTTCTAGTAGAACTCTTATATCATAGACCTGTCATATAGAATGCGGACTAGACACAAGATGATAGGGCTAACAAGCTAGACCATTAATTCCTTGAAATTTAGAAAAACGAAGAAGAAAAAGAAGAAGAAGAATTGATGAACTCGAGGGATTGATCATCATCTGACCTGAAAGAAATTGAAGATGGCTCAAGCTGACCCAGATTCAAGCTGCTGCTGACGACACAAGCGGAGAGGAGCTCAGATCTGGTCAGGCTGTGAGGCGCAAGGACTTTAAAAGAGGCTCAACTAAATTTGATACCCTGAGCCGGCCACATGGTACACGTTCTGTTAGGTACCTAGTCCAAGCTAACCAATTGTATACAATTCCGAAGCCATCACGTAACGCCCCTAAAACAATACGTAGTACATTTCATTGATTGCTGCAACAGAGTGCATCAGAGATCAGGAAACGCATCTCTTCCAAATACTGAAGAGACAGATTAGCAATGTTGACCTGGCTTCTCCGTGCCCAACGTCATGCTGCCAAATAGCCAAGATCAATTAGAGACTGCTCACCGACGAGCTCCTTCCCCGTGCGCCGACGCCACCGAGCTCTCTCCCCATTCCTCCCCTCTCATCTTTCCAAGCCGCGGCGATGGGCGAGAGGTTCCCCGGCGATGGGGCTGCGGCCAATGGCTTCGGCCGCCGCTCGCTGCACGAGCGGGAGGCGTACCTCCTGTTCGAGGCCAACGCGCCGGCGCCGCCGGACATGCGCGCGCCGAGGCAGTGGAGGCTCAGCGCCGATGGCGTCCCATCCCCCCGCTGCCCGATGTCGACGCGCGCCCCGACTACTTCTCCGACGAGATTGCCCGCGTGCGGGCGTCGCTGACGGAGGAGCAGCGGGCCCTCCCGCAGTACGCCGCCGGCAACCACGAGGCCTGGGCGGCATACTTCCAGCACTGGCAGGCGCAGCGGCTGACCTCCACCAACGGGGCGCCGGTGGTGCGGGGGTTGAAGAACAGTGAGGGCTGCCGCCAGTGGTGGGGTGCCCCGGCCGCACTCTCCACGCTGTCCTCCAACACCTTGAGGGCGGCAACGACCCGCCATTGACGTGCCCTGCTGCCCCGGTTCCCCGCCGGAGCGGCGGTCAATGGATGCCGCGCCGGACCGGCTCCTCCTCTTCCTCCTCCCACTCATCCTCCCGCTCCTCCGGCTCGTCTGCGTTGCTTGGCGTCAAGGCTGAGCCCACAGAGGCCGCCGAGACGCCGCTCGGCCGGCGCACCCGCAGCACCGGCATCGTCATCAACAAGGGTGGGGGCGCCTCCTCCTCCTCAGCTCCTCCCCGCTTTGTCAAGCTGAAGACGGAGCCGGGCCTCGCCGTCGTGAAGACGGAGACAGGGCTCGCCGACGTGAAGGCGGAGCCAGGGCTCGACGACCCGATGGCCTTGAAGTGGGCGAGACAATTATGTTATTTCGTGTCAGCTCAAATATTCTCAGGCTACAAAGGCTCATCATTGCATCTGGTATCCTTCCCTTTAGAAATTACCCCTCAGCTTAAGGACTTCAAGTGAGCTCAAGTTTCCCAACTATGCAGGAAACATGCCAATTTTATGTCAGGTCAAATATTCTCAGGCTACAAAGGATCTCTACTAATGGTTGAGATATTTGAGGCTCATTGAGCCCCAAACCCAGCTAATAGCGTCCAACTGCATTTGAATTGAATTGCCATGATGTCGAGGATCTTGAGCCTAGTGAGGTTCGAAGGGGACACAAAGTGGCCTGTGTTTATGTAGCAAACAGGCGGATAACCTGGGGACCTCAAGAGAGGCCAGCATGTTCACTTTGTGAACCAATTCTAGCACGGTGCTAAGGTTCACATGGGAACCC
>NC_041391.1:4526349-4527831 GCF_002162155.2 Triticum dicoccoides | reverse complement strand
CACGATGGTGTATTTATTTAATAGTGATTTATGGTTGAGTACATATATTTATTATCCTTATATGCAGTGGCGGAGCCAAAGGCCGGCGAGCGGGGGCAGACCCCCTATCGATCGCCCCCCTCAACAATACTCAGCGGGGACTAGCGTTGAATTCACACGAGGATATATGCTGCCTAGTTTTGCATCTATTACTAATTAATATCTGTCCATTAGCAAACATGTAGGCCTGACGTATCTAGTTTGCAATAGCCCAAGCCCAAAACTGATAGCCCACTGGCCACATACTACAATCGGGTTGATGTGTTGGTCTGCATGTATTAACTTATCAATTGGACCAATAGAGGGCATTGACAAATACATCGATTTGCCATCCGTTTTCTCGACTCCATTCTCGACCGTTTCCACCGCCGCCACGGAGCTAGGGCTCAATTGAGCGGCAGACCTGTCGCATGAGCATCAGCGGCGACCTGACTGGCGAAGGATTCTGCACACCAGTATGAGTCTACCATAACTTCACAGTCTGATCTACTAGTAGTTGGCGAGCATCTCCCCCTCTCGGCTCTCGCAGCATGGCTTGTGTGGTTTATATAATCTCAACCTAAGTTATGCTACATAGATATGTTAATTTTACATTTGGATTATACAAAGCACTAGTTAGAATCAATTACAAAGGATATATCTGTTTTTGTAGTAACTAGAAGTCTAGAATTGCATAAAGCATGAATAAGAAGAGACCATCAATAACAAACAATTGAAGCCATTTGTTTTAACCACCGACTCTGAAGAAGAAACCACCAATAACAAACAATTGAAGCCATTTGTTTTAACCACCCACTCTACTAATGAGAATGCAGAGCGACGTGTATATAATTTAGGAGTGAAATCACTACAAAGCTTGATGTTTGATGGGCTTGTTGTGCGTAGATATACATATAAGCTAATAAAATAAATGTAGCTATTTCAATGTAATTGTTAAATATTATCATTGTTTGTTTCATATTGGCACTATATGTAAGAATTGATATACGTTGGTGACACATTTCTTGCACCTGCATTTTCCTCTTCGCCCCCCTATGTTCAAAACCTGGCTCTGCCCAAAGCAGGTGGACTACTGGTTTCTTTTTACTCCCTTTTTTCTTTCCATTTCATTACTTTTGTTCATATTTATGAAAATTGAAATTTTATACTTAAATTAAATAAAGGTTGCTTTACGCATTTGGAAAATGTTCATGCCGAGTTAAAAATATGTTGTGCCTAACAATTAACAAATGTGCAAAGCACTCAAAAAATGTTCATGCCTCTCAAAAAAATGTGCATCCATTTCAAAAATATGTTCATGAAATTTAATAAAATATTTTTCAACCTGATTGTTTTGCGTGGTTTTAAAACATTAAAGAAAATGTTAACCATGTGTTTGTCAAATGCTTAACACATATTAAGAAAATATGTATTTGAAAATGTTCAACGTGTATGCAACAGATG
>NC_041391.1:4524207-4525929 GCF_002162155.2 Triticum dicoccoides | reverse complement strand
GAAAAATATACAACATGTACTAAAAACATATTAGAAAAATAAAATAACCAATAAGAGCAAAGAAATACAGCGAAACTAAAAACCAAAAGAAAATGAAGATGCATATTTGAGTGAAGGTGCATATTTGAGTGAGAGCGTATGTGAGAGAGAGCGTACGTGTGCCCTATTTGGGCTATAATAAAATGTAGTGGCAATGATAGCGATTTTAACCGAACAAAATTATCCAAAAAGTTACGGGTTTATCTTATCTTCCGAGCTATGGTATAGAGGTGCTCTGTGCAACGGTGACATGTGGGGTGTGCTGACTAGTGCGCACGGTAACGCCTCGAGAGCTGCGCCCAGGGTGCACCCCAGCCACTAGTGCTCAATAAAGACAGAGCCGTGGCTGTATTCCGGTCAGCAGTGGGCGGAGCTTAGTGGAGACCAACAAGGGCCATGGCCCCCCCTTATTTTTTGCATCCATTGAAGAACAAGCTACATCATGAGCCTAATTAGTGTTTAGACTATAAATTAGCCCCTCCTTCCCTATTAACTTGGTTTCTTTTGACTAATGACCCCCTCTTGAATTATTCTCAAGCTCCGCCACTGCCGGTCAGCACGCTGGATGACGATTAATTGAACTGCACGTACGTAATACGTGCTGCAGAGTGCAGACCGACGACGACGACCGACCGGGCACATACGTGAGGAACACGCCCGCTAGTGGACGACCGGACCCGTCTCCACACGTAAATTAAAGGCAATCGCAGACGATGCATGCACCATTGCACATGCATGCCCAAAGGCCCCACGTACTTTGGCATACGTGATCAACCGCAGCTGAAGATACTAATTGAAGACACAAGGCGACCAGATCCCGAGGTCTCCAAGACCGGTCGCTACAAATCGGACTGCATGGTCTCTTTGGCGGATGAGACTTGCCTGCTCACTGCTTGTGCGCCCATCCGTGCTCCCGCATACATGATTTGATTTGATTAGAACAAAATAAGGCCCGGCCACACCCCTTAAAATCAGAGAGGGATGATTAGATTAGAAAGGAAAAAGAAAAAAAGACAGCCGTAGGATGAGGTGGGAGCACGGATGGGAGCATGGAGAGAGAGCAGGCAAGCCGGATCCCTCTTTGGCAATCATCAAACAATGGTCTCCACTCCATGGGGCGAAACCTAGCGCGATATTAATTAAGATCAATCTGCCTCTCTTGATTAGGAGCTTGCCCCTTTCGGTGATTAGCTAGTACCGGTTTTGTCATCAGTTGCGTTTGATTAGTTAGAAACCACAATCAGAATCGCCCAGCCGATCGAGCCATATTAATTACCCAATCAATCAACAAGAGAATATGACCGAGGCTCCAGCAGCCATGGCATCTAATTTTATCAGTGCAATATAATTCCACAAATGGCCAAAGATTAAAGACCCTTCACACTGTCCAATGTGTGCAGGTGGATGTGAGGATATTAAGCATGTGCTCTTTACTTGCACAAGGGCGGCAGAAATATGGAGATGTCTACAGCTAGAGGGAGTAGTGGAGGAGGCGTGTAATGTGGACAGAGCTGGTTCTTCGGTTCTGGATCATATTCTATGCATGCCGACGAGAGGGCGCCTGCTTCCAGAGGTGAGCGCTCAGACATTAATCCTCGTCGGGATATGGTATGTTTGGTGGGAGAGAAGGCAACGAGTCCATGGAGAAGAAGTTCAGACACCGGCTCGGTCGGCTTTGTCAAT
>NC_041391.1:4499254-4523918 GCF_002162155.2 Triticum dicoccoides | reverse complement strand
AGCCCATGGAGGACTATGTCAAGCTTAACGTTGATGCAGCATTCCATGTAGAAACCCGCAGTGAAATAGTCGGGGCAGTGCTGAGGGATGACAGAGGAGGATTCATTGCTGCGTCGAATGAAAGGCTGGAGCATGCGGCGGACGCGGCAATAGCAGAAGCATATGCCTTGAGACAAGGGCTCCTACTGGCGCAACAGGTGGGCGTGACCAAGATGGTGGTGGAGGCGGACTGTTTGGAAGTAATCAACATGATGAACTCGGGCGGATTCACGGCGACAGGAGCGGCAATTTATGCAGATTGTAATGCTTTGATAGTAGGTTATACTTCGGTGTCTTTCGTACACTGCCCGCGGGAGGCAAATTGTGTCTCTCATGAGCTAGCTAGGCTGGCGGTCTCAAACCCACCCTCGATGTGGGTCGAGGAACCACCGGTATCTATTGTAAAGTGGTTGGTGGACGATGTAACGGTGATTTGATCAAATAAAGAGGCCGAAGTTTCAAAAAAAAAAGACCCTTCACACTCTTATTTTTTCGGGGCCCGAGTTCTTTTTTTTTGAATCAGATTGAGAGAACCATACATTTTTTTCGAAAAGGAGCGCTTTATTACTTAAAAGATTTAAGCATTACACCCGGCCTCTACATAGCTAAGAAGCACACAGCCAAACAATGTCCTCTCATACAAACAAAAATAAAAAGGAAAAAATACAAAGAAATGTAATCCGTATAACGCCTAAAGCGGAGGAGGGCCAATCCTAAGATCAAGCTACCACCCATGTTCGGTATAAGTATCACTCGTCGTAGCCTCCAATCATGTACATACTTCCATAAATAGATCTCGATTCTCCACGCGTTGTATAGAGGACCATAAACTTGTTTAATGTTACAAATACCAAACTTTGAAAATTATCCTTCAAATTGGGTAAGCGGAGGCACAGCTGCATGAACTCTTGTGCCCGCCGGATTCGGCATCCAGAATGAGCAGGAGGGACTCTCAGAGCCGGAAGCTCAACTGGCGCGTAATCAGATCCTGAAGACACAGTTTGACCGAAGCTGTCGGCTAGAAAGTGCAGGCTCGCAAAAGAGAGCGCCGCGCCTTCAGGAAGCGCGACGAAGGCAGGATGCCACACCAGGTCGGCTGCTATGAAGTTGAGTGTGCCGAAACACACGACATGTCCGGGCATGAACCCACAGCCCATGACTAGAGAAGATCCTATTTGGATCGTTGCTCCAATATGAGCCAGCTAATTTTCCACTTTACACTTTTTAGTTGAATTGATGTTCTAAATTATTCTACATCTTCTATTTCTCTAAATATGGAGGGATCTCGCAAATCTTGTATTTACTGTGAATTGTCCCATTTAAAAGCATATACACATCATTTTTAGTTGATTAAAAGCATATACACCAGAGGACCAAGTTCAGAGCAACTTTAAGCCAACAGAAGATGCAAGAACTAACTTAGTTCTTCCCTCATGTCACATTACTTCTCTGCGGATTGATCAGAAAATAATGTAGTAGAATCAACACCAACTATCCTCCCAGAATCTAGTCGAATTGCAGTTTCCAATTATGAATTTAGTCCTATGGAAGAAGTATCACTGGTGGAAAAAGGGCCTTTGGTCGCGGTTCGCAACTGCCATTAATCGCGGTTGCGCAACCGCGACCGAACGGGCGCGACTAAAGGCCCCACCCTTTAGTCGCGGTTGCTTAAGAACCGCGACTAAAGGCCCGTCCACGTGGGCGCCAGGCGGCCGTCGGGGCGGAGGACCTTTAGTCGCGGTTCTTCTGGCCAACCGCGACTAAAGGCCGCCGGAGGTTTAGGGTTTTAGCCCCCCCCCCTAAACCTGTTTTGTGTTTAATTTGTATTGTTTTATTTCTTTTGTGCTTTATTTTAATTTTGAAGGAGTTTCACATATTCTACGGTACTACATACATGCATATGAATGTACAATTTCAAACAAATTTGAAATTAAAACCAAAAAGAATTCAAGAGGAATATACAATATATATTCAATATCATCGGATGACCATATACAATTTTGAAAAAGTTTCCATACATAATTTAATGCATATAAAGTTCTACGTCCTCGTAATGGTGTTCTCCTTTAGGATGGAGGACTTCCCTCCTGAACCATCCAGCTAGTTCCTCTTGAAGTGGTCGAAAGCGAGCTTCTGGACTAAGCATCATCCGGAGGTTATTCCTCTGAGCATTGGTATCACTCGGAACCCGCTCAGAGGTGTATCTCCGGATCATCTCACAGACATAGTATGCACATAGATTGGTCCCCGCTGGCTGAATATCCTCACCATTCTTAGCCTTTGCCCTTTTGAATTCTAGCTCTTTTTTGAATTCACCGACCTTTGTATCTACGAACCGTCTTCAAACCCTACGAGGCAAAGAAAATTAAATGAACAAGAGAGTTATTAGTTACTTGATATTAGGAAATGAACGAAATAGGCCGATCGATATAGAGCGCAAATGAATGAAAATAATTACTTCTGCAGCATTCTTCTCATGTCGACCCAAAGCTTTGGATCCTTATTCAGAGAGTCGTGGACGAGACATTCTGAGGTGTCAACTTTAATTACTAGCAGAATCCAGTGGAACCTGCGGACACGATACATGCACAGTACGTCATGCATAACTCATCGATTAGCCGGCCACATACCATGCATGGAGTAAACAAAAGAGAATGTGCTCAAGACAGAAACACTCACCCAAAATGGTAAGGAAATAGAATATCACTTTTGAGTTCCTGCTTTGTAAGAAACTGCCACAGGTCTGCCTCCATGTCGGCGGGGTGATGCTCCAACACATATCCATTAACGATGTGTGGGTCAATGAACCCAACATCATGGATGTTCCTTACTCTGCATTCCTTAATCTTCATTCTGCATGTATAATAGCGGACACAACAATATAGTTAGGACATATATATAGTGCAGGCAATATGAACGAGGTGGGGTAGAAATAAATCACTTACAGAACGTAGCAACTGATGATAGATTTGTCGAGCTCGCGCAAATTGAAAAGCTGGAACAATTCACTCAGATGAATTTGTACATAGTAATGTTTGAAGTGATGCTCATATCTAACTTCCGCATAAATATATTCTTTGGTGTTTTTATTTTTTATGTAACCCTTGTACCATTTCAGCAGACCTTTCATTTGTGGAGGTAGATCCTCTTCCTGCGCAGGCTCGACGAGAGGCCCATTCTTCACATATGTAATTACTACCTCCTTCACTGGCGCCTCATCAAGGCCTAACAGTTCACGAAGAGTAATACCTAAGTTGGCCGCTTGTTCTCTGGCACTCGTTACAGTCAATCCATGTGCTGCCGCAGCTGCTATGATATCGGGGTCATCCGGACCGGTGGCTTTCACTATAAGCGGGGCAATCGATTGTTTACTTTGTTCCCCGAGCTGGGCAACTCGTTTCCCGCTTTTTTTACTTTCTAATTCCGTTTTCTCGGCCTCCTCCAAGGCTTTGTTCTCCTGGTTCTCCGCCCGCTCTTTCTTCTCCTTCAACATGAGTGCCTGCCTACGAAGTTCACGTGCATAGTCGTCAGGCAGATTCTTCGCGGCTTGGGACGGTGTGCTCAAAAATGACTTAGCCCACTTCTTTTGCTCATCAGAAAATACTGGCTTGGGCTCGGGCTCTCTTTTCTTCTTGCAGTCCGCCTTCCATTTCTCATGATCAGCAGCCGCGGCCACGGCAGTTTCCTCGGCACTACGTTCCCAAGGCCTTGTGGGGAGAGGCTTCAATGATGGCTCTGGTACCTTTGTGGTCTTAGGTACATAAGGGTCCGGGTTAATAATCCAGGACTGCTTCTGCTTCTTTGCCGGAGGTGGATTGGGGGGCGGCGTCTGATCACCCGCCGGACGAGGACTGGGGGGCGGCGTCTGATCACCCGCCGGACGTTGTGGACTGGGGGGCGTCGGCTGACGTGACGGAGGTGTAGGTGAACCGCCACCACCGTAGGGGGGTGGACTTGTTGTCCTTGGCGCCTCGCCTGGAAACTTGATAAACTTCTTTTGCCATAGAATGAAATGGCGCTTGACATCTCCAAGTCTTTTCTCCCCTTCAGGTGTAGCAATGTCAATCTCCAGGTCCTCAAACCCTTGGACTATGTCCTCCACCGTGACACGAGCAGAGCCATCTTGAATGGGGTTGTTGTGGTGGAGTGCTCCAGGTAAACATGGTAAAGCACTGCCGATGGCTACCTTCATGGACATGTTCCCGATAGGATAATACAGATGACATTCTTTCATCTCCTTTATATCGTCCACGGGGTAGCGAGGAGGCTCCGGTGCAGTAATTTCGACCACCAGAGGCTCCGGTGCAGTAATTTCGATCGTCGGTGCATCTGCACCAGCCGGTGGGGCCTCCGTGGAAGCCACACTGCTTCTCCGTGGAGATCAAGGTGTCGCGCCAGTGACGATGGTGATCATGATGGTGCTTCGGAGATGGAGATCACAAGCACAAGATGATGATGGCCATATCATATCACTTATATTGATTGCATGTGATGTTTATCCTTTATGCATCTTATCTTGCTTTGATTGACGGTAGCATTTTAAGATGATCTCTCACTAAAAATTATCAAGAAGTGTTCTCCCTGAGTATGCACCGTTGTCAAAGTTCGTCGTGCCCAGACACCACGTGATGATTGGGTGTGATAAGCTCTACGTTCATCTACAACGGGTGCAAGCCAGTTTTGCACACGCAGAATACTCAGGTTAAACTTGACGAGCCTAGCATATGCAGATATGGCCTCGGAACACGGAGACCGAAAGGTCGAGCGTGAATCATATAGTAGATATGATCAACATAAGATGTTCACCATTGAAAACTACTCCATCTCACGTGATGATCGGTTATGGTTTAGTTGATTTGGGTCACGTGATCACTTAGATGACTAGAGAGATGTCTGTCTAAGTGGGAGTTCTTAAGTAATATGATTAATTGAACTTAAATTTATCATGAACTTAGTACCTGATAGTATCTTGCTTGTCTATGTTGATTGTAGATAGATGGCCCGTGCTGTTGTTCCGTTGAATTTTAATGCGTTCCTTGAGAAAGCTAAGTTGAAAGATGATGGTAGCAACTATGCGGACTGGGTCCGTAACTTGGGGATTATCCTCATTGCTGCACAGAAAAATTACGTCGTGGAAGCACCGCTGGGTGCCAGGCCTGCTGCTGATGCAACTAACGATGTTAAGAACGTCTGGCAGAGCAAAGCTGATGACTACTCGATAGTTCAATGTGCCATGCTTTACGTCTTAGAACCGGAACTTCAACGACGTTTTGAACGTCATGGAGCATATGAGATGTTCCAGGAATTGAAGTTAATATTCCAGGAGAATGCCCGGATTGAGAGATACGAAGTCTCCAATAAGTTCTATAGCTGCAAGATGGAGGAAAATAGTTCTGTCAGTGAGCACATACTCAAGATGTCTGGGTATTGTAATCACTTGATTCAACTGGGAGTTACTCTTCCGGATGATAGCGTCATTGACAGAATTCTCCAATCACTTCCACCAAGCTACAAGAGCTTCGTGATGAACTATAATATGCAAGGGATGGATAAGACGATTCCCGAGCTCTTCGCAATGCTAAAGGCTGCGGAGGTAGAAATCAAGAAGGAGCATCAAGTGTTGATGGTCAACAAGACCACTAGTTTCAAGAAAAAGGGCAAAGGGAAGAAGAAGGGGAACTTCAAGAAGAACAGCAAACAAGTTGCTGCGCAAGAGAAGAAACCCAAGTCTGGACCTAAGCCTGAAACTGAGTGCTTCTACTATAAGCAGACTGGTCACTGGAAGCGGAACTGCCCCAAGTATTTGGCGGATAAGAAGGATGGCAAGGTGAACAAAGGTATATGTGATATACATGTTATTGATGTGTACCTTACTAGAGCTCGCAGTAGCACCTGGGTATTTGATACTGGTTCTGTTGCTAATATTTGCAACTCGAAACAGGGACTACGGATTAAGCGAACACTGGCAAAGGACGAGGTGACGATGCACGTGGGAAATGGTTCCAAAGTCGATGTGATCGCGGTCGGCACGCTACCTCTACATCTACCTTCGGGATTAGTATTAGACCTAAATAATTGTTAGTTGGTGCCAGCGTTGAGCATGAACATTATATCTGGATCTTGTTTGATGCGAGACGGTTATTCATTTAAATCAGAGAATAATGGTTGTTCTATTTATATGAGTAATATCTTTTATGGTCATGCACCCTTGAAGAGTGGTCTATTTTTGATGAATCTCGATAGTAGTGATACACATATTCATAGTGTTGAAGCCAAAAGATGCAGAGTTGATAATGATAGTGCAACTTATTTATGGCACTGCCGTTTAGGTCATATCGGTGTAAAACGCATGAAGAAACTCCATACTGATGGTCTTTTGAAACCACTTGATTATGAATCACTTGGTACTTGCGAACCGTGCCTCATGGGCAAGATGACCAAAACGCCGTTCTCCGGTACTATGGAGAGAGCAACAGATTTGTTGGAAATCATACATACAGATGTATGTGGTCCGATGAATGTTGAGGCTCGTGGCGGATATCGTTATTTTCCCACCTTCACAGATGATTTAAGCAGATATGGTTATATCTACTTAATGAAGCATAAGTCTGAAACATTTGAAAAGTTCAAAGAATTTCAGAGTGAAGTTGAAAATCATCGTAACAAGAAAATAAAGTTTCTACGATCTGATCGTGGAGGAGAATATTTGAGTTACGAGTTTGATTTACACTTAAAACAATGTAGAATAGTTTCGCAACTCACGCCACCCGGAACACCACAGCGTAATGGTGTGTCCGAACGTCGTAATCGTACTTTACTTGATATGGTACGGTCTATGATGTCTCTTACAGATTTACCGCTATCATTTTGGGGTTATGCTTTAGAGACGGCCACATTCACGTTAAATAGGGCACCGTCGAAATCCGTTGAGACGACACCTTATGAACTATGGTTTGTCAAGAAACCAAAGTTGTCGTTTCTTAAAGTTTGGGGCTGCAATGCTTATGTGAAAAGGCTTCAACCTGATAAGCTCGAACCCAAATCGGAGAAATGTGTCTTCATAGGATACCCAAAGGAGACAGTTGGGTACACCTTCTATCACAGATCCGAAGGCAAGACATTCATTGCTAAGAATGGATCCTTTCTAGAGAAGGAGTTTCTCTCGAAAGAAGTGAGTGGGAGGAAAGTAGAACTTGATGAGGTAACTGTACCTACTCCCTTGTTGGAAAATAATACATCACAGGAACCGGTTTCTATGACGTCAAAACCAACTAGTGAGGAAGTTGATGATGATGATCATAGAACTTCAGATCAAGTTAATACAGAACCTCGTAGGTCAAACAGAGTAAGATCCGCACCAGAGTGGTACGGTAATCCTATTCTGGAAGTCATGCTACTAGATCATGATGAACCTACGAACTATGAAGAAGCGATGGTGAGCCCAGATTCCACAAAATGGCTTGAAGCCATGAAATCTGAGATGGGATCCATGTAGTAGAACAAAGTATGGACTTTGGTTGACTTGCCCGATGGTCAGCAAGCAATTAAGAATAAATGGATCTTCAAGAAGAAGACTGACGCTGACGGTAATGTTACTGTCTACAAAGCTCGACTTGTTGCAAAAGGTTTTCGACAAGTTCAAGGGGTTGACTACGATGAGACCTTCTCACCCGTAGCGATGCTTAAGTCTGTCCGAACCATGTTAGCAATTGCCGCATTTTATGATTATGAAATTTGGCAAATGGATGTAAAAACTGCATTCCTGAATGGATTTCTGGAGGAAGAGTTGTATATGATGCAACCAGAAGGTTTTATCGATCCAAAGGGGGCTAACAAAGTGTGCAAGCTCCAGCGATCCATTTATGGACTGGTGCAAGCCTCTCGGAGTTGGAATAAACGTTTTGATAGTGTGATCAAAGCATTTGGTTTTATACAGACTTTTGGAGAAGCCTGTATTTACAAGAAAGTGAGTGGGAGCTCTGTAGCATTTCTAATATTATATGTGGATGACATATTATTGATTGGAAATGATATAGAATTTCTGGAAAGCATAAAGGGATACTTGAATAAAAGTTTTTCAATGAAAGACCTCGGTGAAGCTGCTTACATATTGGGCATTAAGATCTATAGAGATAGATCAAGACGCTTAATTGGACTTTCACAAAGCACATACCTTGACAAAGTTTTGAAGAAGTTCAAAATGAATCAAGCAAAGAAAGGGTTCTTGCCTGTGTTACAAGGTGTGAAGTTGAGTAAGACTCAATGCCCGACCACTGCAGAAGATAGAGAGAATATGAAAGATGTTCCTTATACATCAGCCATAGGCTCTATCATGTATGCAATGCTGTGCACCAGACCTGATGTGTGCCTTGCTATAAGTTTAGCAGGGAGGTACCAAAGTAATCCAGGAGTGGATCACTGGACAGCGGTCAAGAACATCCTGAAATACCTGAAAAGGACTAAGGATATGTTTCTCGTATATGGCGGTGACAAAGAGCTCACCGTAAAAGGTTACGTTGATGCAAGCTTTGACACTGATCCGGACGATTCTAAATCGCAAACCGGATACGTGTTTACATTAAACGGTGGAGCTGTCAGTTGGTGCAGTTCTAAACAAAGCGTCGTAGCGGGATCTACATGTGAAGCGGAGTACATAGCTGCTTCGGAAGCAGCAAATGAAGGAGTCTGGATGAAGGAGTTCATATCCGATCTAGGTGTCATACCTAGTGCATCGGGTCCAATGAAAATCTTTTGTGACAACACTGGTGCAATTGCCTTGGCAAAGGAATCCAGATTTCACAAAAGGACCAAACACATCAAGAGACGCTTCAATTCCATCCGGGATCTAGTCCAGGTGGGAGACATAGAGATTTGCAAGATACATACGGATCTGAATGTTGCAGACCCGTTGACTAAGCCTCTTCCACGAGCAAAACATGATCAACACCAAGACTCCATGGGTGTTAGAATCATTACTATGTAATCTAGATTATTGACTCTAGTGCAAGTGGGAGACTGAAGGAAATATGCCCTAGAGGCAATAATAAAGTTATTATTTATTTCCTTATATCATGATAAATGTTTATTATTCATGCTAGAATTGTATTAACCGGAAACATAATACATGTGTGAATATATAGACAAACAGAGTGTCACTAGTATGCCTCTACTTGACTAGCTTGTTAATCAAAGATGGTTATGTTTCCTAACCATGAACAAGGAGTTGTTATTTGATTAACAAGGTCACATCGTTAGTTGAATGATCAGATTGACATGACCCATTCCGTTAGCTTAGCACCCGATCGTTTAGTATGTTGCTATTGCTTCCTTCATGACTTATACATGTTCCTATGACTATGAGATTATGCAACTCCCGTTTACCGGAGGAACACTTTGTGTGCTACCAAACGTCACAACGTAACTAGGTGATTATAAAGGTGCTCTACAGGTGTCTCCGAAGGTACTTGTTGAGTTGGCGTATTACGAGATTAGGATTTGTCACTCCGAATGTCGGAGAGGTATCTCTGGGCCCTCTCGGTAATGCACATCACTTAAGCCTTGCAAGCATTTCAACTAATGAGTTAGTTGCGAGATGATGTATTACGGAACAAGTAAAGAGACTTGCCGGTAACGAGATTGAACTAGGTTTTGGATACCGACGATCGAATCTCGGGCAAGTAACATACCGATGACAAAGGGAACAACGTATGTTGTTGTGCGGTTTGACCGATAAAGATCTTCGTATAATATGTAGGAACCAATATCGGCATCCAGGTCCCGCTATTGGTTATTGACCGGAAACGTGTCTCCGTCATGTCTACATTGTTCTCGAACCGTAGGGTCCGCACGCTTAAGGTTTCGATGACAGTTATATTATGAGTTTATATATTTTGATGTACCGAAGGTTGTTCGGAGTCCCGGATGTGATCACGAACATGACGAGGAGTCTCGAAATGGTCGATACATAAAGATTGATATATTGGACGGATATATTTGGACACCGGAAAGGTTCCGGATGAGATTGGGATTATACCGGAGTTCCGGGAGGTTACCGGAACCCCCCGGTAAGTATATGGGCCTTATTGGGCCTTAGTGGAAGGGAGGGAGAAGGAGCAAGGGAGGGGGCGCCCCCCCCCCCCCAAGCCCAATCCGAATTGGGAGGGGGGCCGGGCCCCCCTTTCCTTCTCTCCTCCCCCCTCTTCCTTCCCTCTCCTACTCCTAATAGGAAAGGGGGGCCAAACCTACTTGGAGTAGGTTTGCCCCCCCTAGGGCGCGCCTCCCCCTTAGGCCGGCCTCCTCCTCCCTCCCTCCTTTATATACGGGGGCGGGGGGCACCCCATAGACACACAAGTTGATCATTGAGATCGTTCCTTAGCCGTGTGCGGTGCCCCCCTCCACGAGATTACACCTCGGTCATATTATAGCGGTGCTTAGGCGAAGCCCTGCGACAGTAGAACATCAAGATCGTCACCACGCCGTCGTGCTGACGGAACTCCTCCCCGTGCCTCTGCTGGATCGGAGATCGGGGTGTGTCATCGAGCTGTACGTGTGTCAAGAACTCGGAGGTGCCGGAGTAACGGTGCTTGGATCGGTTAAACCGGGAGGACGTACGACTACTTCCTCTATGTTGCGTCAACGCTTCCGCTTCGGTCTACGAGGGTACGTAGACAACACTCTCCCCTCTCGTTCCGCGGACCCAGTGGGCGCACGACGACGAGGTGCGCTGGAGCAGCATCGGCTGCCCGAGTACGCCGTCGACTCTCCTAACTGGCAAGCTTGGTTCGCCCTCGAACACGAGGAGCAACGGCGCTCAGGTGTCGACGCAGTCCCGCCACCGTTCCCACCGCCGCCCCCGGAGGTAGAGCCGGAGGACATGGAGGCAGAGGCGGAGGCGGAGTACCAAGCCGCCCCCGAGGAGGCCCTGCAACACGCGCTGGAGGCTAGCCGCATCGAGGAGGACGCGCACTGGGATGGGCTGGAGCAAGCCCTTGCCCTGTCGGCGGCGGGGGACTCCGTCCACACCCCGCTCTTCGTGCCGCCGCCTCCACCGTTGCCGCCCGTACAGCCCAAGCCGGAGCCGGAGCCGTCGTGTAAGCGCTCCCCGCCTCCATCCTCTTGGACGGAGTAGGCCTACTCGTGGACGGGCCAGTACCGCGAGTGGGTGAGCGCGCCTCCCGTCCACTTCGCTGCGACGCCGAAGGAGGAGGTGGCCCACCTCGAGTGATGGAAGGAGCACTGGCTCCGCCAGGAGCAGGCCGACGGCGAGGAGTAGATGCGCTACGAGGCCATGCTCCAACGCGACGCGGAAGCGCTCCGGCTCGAGGAGGAGGAGGAGCGTGCGCGGCTTGGTGCAATGCCGCCGCCCCAGCAGACGCCGGAGGAGGCTGCCCTGGCAGCGTACCAGGCGGCGTTCGGGTGGGCTGGCCCTGCTCCGGTCTTCATCGACCTCACTGACGACGGCGGCGTCGAGGGCAAGGGCAAGGCCGACGACGTCTAAGGCAGCGTGCGGCGCGGCAGCAGACAGGCACAAACTTTTCTTAATGTTTTATTTAATGTTTATTAGATTTAGGTGGACTTTGGCCGGCGTTTGACCAGCCACTTTATGTTTAATTATGTTTATATTTATGTTTATTTCATGCAACTTGTTTTTTTTTTTTGGTCGGCCTCCCCGTTTTTAAAATGCGGACGTGCACGTTCGACTGGCCGATCCAAACGGACAAAAAGCAGATAAAGCGTGTCGCCACGTTGGAGTTGCTCTAAAGGCCAGACAGCGTGGTGAAAAATGCGATTTGCAATTTGGCCGGATTGACGAGTTGCCAGGTGAGTGAGACAGAGCTGTAGTACTTTTCCACAAGTTTAAGCAAACTCCATGGATGGTGGTTTGGAGTAACCAATCCTTAGGCTCTAGCGCTGCAAACCAAAGATCCATCTCGGCTCCCAGTCCCAGTCCCAGGTCCCCTCTACGTCAGAGGCTCCCACACGGCCACACCTACCAACAACCTCAATCTGCCAAACACGACGACAATGTTCTCTACTCCGATCCCCAACCCAATACAAGAGTTTCTTGCTAAGCTACAGCAACGCCACGTGTTTTGTGCCCGCCGATGATCGCGTGACGTGCTCAGCAACATTCGAACCCCGTTATTAACTGGGCAACTCTCTTCTGCTTTATTAATGAGATGAGGCAAAGCTTTTGCCTCCGTATCAAAAAAAAAAAAACATTCGAACCCCGTCATGCAAACAACGTTGCGATGCGACGCATTCTCCCCGAGCAGAGAACTATGGTTGGATCCTCACAGCGTGTTTCGCAATACTCCTTCCGTTTCGAATTACTTGTTTTGGATTTGTCTAGATACAGATGTAGGGAATGGGAGTTTAGATGAGGGAGGAAACATAGATGGAGGAATGAAAGAAGAGAAGATGACTGACCGTAGCCGAGGAGGATGGCGTTGAGCGCGCAGGTGAAGACGTCTTCCGCCGGCGGCTCCCCGCCTCGGCCCTGCGCGCCCGCCCCGTCCAGCTCCTCCGGCTCCACCCGACGGTACTCGCCGCCACCGCTGGCCTCGCCTTGGCTGACTCCATCATCCCCGTCATCTCTGAATCCGATGCTACTATCCGTTTCCAAAAAAAAAAAAAAAAATCCGATGCTACTACGCTCAAGGACTGGTCTAGCACAGCAGGCTGCTGTGATGCTGCATGTCTTCAGATCTAGCGCAGGAGCTCAAATGATTCAACTCCTGGCTTCCTTTGCTTTGGCTTGGGTCTATGTATGCTAGACTATTTATTTTGTTATACACACGACCGCTGCGATTGGTCTTTTTTTTTTTGAAAGGGCTGCGATTGGTCTTTGGTCTCCCCCTCCCTCCCACGTTCACGGCAGGAGACAGCAGGAGCTCCGTGTTTTCTATGGTGCAAGTGGCAAAAATCCTAGACTTACGGACAGAATCGCACGGAAGGGGCTTACGGGAGCGGTACTCTTATATTACTCCCTCCGTTCCAAATTACTCGTCGCTGAAATGGATGTATCTAGAAATAAAATACATCTAGATACATCCATACGTGCGACAAGTAATGTGTTTCAAAACTCCTTGTCCCTGTAACGGTATGCTCTGTGCTCCTGACGACCCTCACTGGTCGACCGGAATTTGAGGATCTTGTGAACGCTCGTCACATGTTTCACCTCCTTGATGTTTCTGCCTTGCTTGCCCTTGTTTTCTTTGGGAGGTGCCGGCTCTTCATGAACGGGCTTTGGTGGAGCATCTGAAAAAGGAAACACATTAAAGCAGCAAATGAATCCACTGAAAAAATCGCATTAGGGCAACGGAAAGCAAGGTTCCTCATGAATGGCAATGTTGCCCCGCCTTTCCGACAAGTTAGATAAATACATGTTATGTGTGTGTGAACAAGGCCATCTCATACAAAACAAGCATGGAAATCTCAAGGAAACAGCAGCATCATATTCACAGGGTATCAGGTTAATGTACGAAACTCGGTCATGGGATTTAACAGGGCGTGCGAAATGTTTGCTGTGAACAAAGAGGCTGCAGAGGGATGCAAACACTTACCACTTTCTGAAAATAAATAGCATGTGCCAACCGTTTCTTCGTATTCTCCAATCTGCCATTAAACAAGGCATCAGCTACCAGCTCACGCAGCAACTAGGCTAGGTTAACAATTAGAAGCCCTAAAGTAGACATTCCAATATTTTAAACAGCACAAGAAAAAAAAGGGAAGGAAAACCAATGAAGTTAACTGGTACAGGTAACATCAGCTAACATGCAGTGCTTTTTAGTGCTAAAGTTATCACAAATAATTATGGAGGTCACGTGAACCTTAGTAACATCTATTTATTCACTATAACAGACACAAAGAACAGCTCACAAAATGTTCTCAATATATTCTCCAGACAGTCTCCTATTTTGAAAAAATTTAACATATCCGGATAAATGGGTGTATCCAGATATCGTTCTAAAATATTAACCCCAAGTAAATTTCCTTTTTGGAGGCGATCCAACTTTATTCACTCACTAAACAAATTACATCAGCGCCCAAAGTAAAGTTCTAGCAGTGATACATTAGTTGTACATTCATACAGTTATAAAGGATCTTGACACCCCTACCAACAAATTCGCTCCATGTCTCAAAGCAGTGGCGGATCCAGGAATTGAACTTAGCCGGGGCGAAACATTTGAGGTATAAATTTTTTTGATTGACAAATGCTCGCCACCCGAGGCCGTAGCCGCCTATTTAAGCCGGTCGGCGCCCCCAGCCCTAGCACATCCGCCTCTTTCCTTCCTCCGCCGCCACTCGAGCCTATTAGCCATGCCCCCACGCCGCCGCTACTACACGATCCAACTCCGTCTCTTCCTCCTTGAGAAGGTCCGGATCCATAGGGAAGCGAGGCTACCTCTGGAACCGGAGAAGGATTTCGAGGAGGTGCCGGGGGAGGAGGAAGAGAAGGAGGAGCAGGAGCCGGTGGAGGAGCAGGAGCCTGTGGAGGAAGAGGAAGAGGCACCGCCGCTGGATGTGGAGGAGGAGGCGGTGTCGATGATGGAGGAGGACGTGAGCGTGTGGCTGAAGCAGCATGCCATCCTGAACTCCATCTGCTCGGAGTCGGTTGCGGAGGCCAGGCGTCGCCGTCGGCAATAGATGGAGGCGGCGCAGGCAGCCCAGGCTCCGACTTTGGCAGCTCCGGCTCCGGCGCAGGCGGCTCCGGTCATCGCCGCCAACAACGAAATTTGAATAGGAAAAATGTAGTACGTAGCTATATATTCTGCATGCTTTTGTATGAATTTAGGGGATGAATATAAGAAAGTTATACGTGGAGAAGGAAATATGCATGAGACGTGCCCGGTCAGTGTCCGCGGACGCGTACACGGGCGTTTGAGGGGTCAAATTTGCCAAGTCCGGCTGTAGATAATCTAACCACCAAAAATCACAAAATCTAACATAAACGTCACAACTGGGTGTGCTTGGGTGCTGGCTAGCTGGCTCGAATTGGAGATTTCCCGGGGCTGCCAGTACCTGATCGGGGGAATGGGGTGTGTCGGGCTAACTATTGAAGCTACGGGCTGCAACTGGGCTAGGGTGTGACCATGCAGTGCAGTGTTAATGCACACATGTATCAGCCTATGTACAAACGAATCGTATTTTTACGTATACGGGATTTCGGCTACCCGGGGCGGCCGACCATAGTCGCCCCTACCGTGGCGCCGCCACTGTCTCAATGGTATAGTTTATTATAGATGGCAGCCATATAAAACATCAGTGCCAAAAGTTCAATAAGATAAACTTGAAACAATCATAGAATAGTGCCCTTTAACTCCCCGCCAAAAAGAAAAGAATAATGCCCCTTAACTTAGCAAGCAAACGTCTTCAAAAGCGAACATAACATGAATAATACTCACCATCTTCAGGCTATCACCTACTACCAAGGTAGGAGTCAATGTATCCAAACCCTGCAAAAGAAGATTACAAATAACTTAGCGTACTACACATAAAGGCGGTAAGCAAAATTATACAGGTAGCTCATATAAGCCAACCAAGACAATAACGAAATGCATAACACTACCCAGATTTTTGCCGTGAATCTACGAAACAGGCATAGACACAACCTGAACAGGAATTTGTATCTGATAACTGTATCCATTGACTATGGCAACCTAAAAACAAATCTGAAGGAAGGTTGCTCCAAACACAAGAAACATATATAGCCCTTTCATGTAAGAAGTGACACATACTAATGGCAAGAACTCTCTTAGATAATCAGCACATAACTTCATCTTAGTGCAAACAATAAAATAATTTGCTCTGGGACTCTATTGGCCATTTAAACATTTCTGATATAATCAAATCCAAAGTGAACTCTTTCTTGATATATATCAATAACACAGAGATGACAAAAGTGCTTAAGGAAAATTTAGAGACGCCACATCTTCTTAATTACATTTACAACAGAGCCTAATGTCCTTTTGTACCAGTAAGCTGCAGACTGTGAGATGAAACCAACTTACAGAGAGTATATAAGGGGCATTTGGTTGTATGCAGGAATAATGAACATCATCTAACTCTAGCAAGACATACTCTTCTTCCTCCTCCTCCTCCGAAGCAATTTGTTTATCTTTCTCAGCTTCCTTTGCCAGTGAATCCTGCACTTCACCAATCAGATTACCTACAGAGTTCAGAAGCAAAAACTGAATGCACAAGATAGAACTATCCAGGAAATGTTTGCAGTAGGCGAAATACACAAGTACAGTAGCATTGCCTGGCAAAAGAGTAAGTCCTTTCAGTCCCTTTGTATTTTGTGCTAAACAGCTAGCAAATTAACCAAGTTACCAAAGATCGGGACTAGTACAGACGATACAACATCTTTTAAGGGAAGGTGGATTTTACATGCCCCCAACTGTTTACACCAAATACCCTCATGTGAAATAACCTAAACTGCCCACGATGCATTTCACCTCAGCACACAGGCCGCTGCCGGTCAGAGATGGAGCCCTCTCTCTATCTGTTAGCTTCCGTTCGCCAAACAATTGCAACGAGGGGACAAAGGAAAGAGAAAGAACGAAGCCTTACCTGGTGGTGGCGGTGGAGGCCGCCGGCGGCGCTTCACAGATGAAGGTTGGCGTCGGGGAGGGGGCGCGGCTTCAGTTGAGGGGCGGTTAGGGGGGCTTGTAGTTGGCGTGGTTCCGGAGGGAGAAGCGCGTTGGCGCAGACGGCGAGCGGCGGGTCCTCGGAGGGCGGCGGCGGCAGAGCCCACGGCGCGAACTAGAGTCTCAGAGGACGCCGTGGCTGGGCTGGGATGGGCTGGATTGGCGCACGAAGGTTATACTGGGCCTGGCTATGTACTTTAGGTAGGTCTTGTGACACCTGATTCTCAAAAAAAAAAAAGGTAACCCCTGGCAGTTTTAAGAGAGCCCATTTGTGCTGCAACCAGCAGCGAATCTAGAACGTAATTATAGGGCAGGCTCAAACAAGCAAGGAGGCACTGAGATGGGCCAAAAAGCAGCCAATTTGTTGGGTTGGGCCCTATATCATGAACAGCAAAGGCCTAATTTATCCAGTTGGAGGGCAGGCTTAAGCCTGTTAAAGCCTGTACTGTAGATTCACCCCTGGCTGCAACCATGCTAGTGCTACGCTACCGACACATGACAGTGCTATCACTTTTTTACGAAAAAATATAAAATTTAGCATTGCAACAAGATGTATTTACCATGGCATAAAATTTCAAGTCTATACATGCAACGAGATATGAATCCCACGATAAATAGTTGCACAAGAAGCAAAGCTACTATTTCATATAATCCCTCCGTATAGTGATCTAAAGCAACAGCCCAATACGAACATCCAAACAGACATGGCCAGATACAGACGTTTCCGTTTCGTTTCCGTTTCAGTGGGTTGTTGAATTGTCCAAACAGACGTGTTCGTATTGGGCTGTTGAATTGGATTTGGTAATGGGCTGACCCCAATACAGACGTTTGGATGTACTCTGAAACAACCCACTGAAACGGAAACGAATACGCTGGAGTTTTCGCTCGTACGCGCCCACCCATCGCGCCAATACAGAGGCCTGGACCTCCGATTTCGCATGAATTGCTTCCCTCCCGCAAAACAAAACGCTTCGTCAGTTCTTTCCTCCCCCTACCACGAGACAGAGGGTTCGAGAGAGGAAACCGCCGCTGGGCAGATCGACCGGGGCGCCCTCGCAGACCCACCACGCCGGCCGGCGTAGGTATGGTCGCCGCCTCCCCTTCCCTTCTTCCTCTGCCGCCGTCCCTTCCCCTCCTCCGGCGCTGCCCCTTCTCGCTCTCTCTGGCCCTGCTCGCCGTGGCCAGATCGGATCTGAAGCCAACGGCGGCAGTCCACTCCGGCGCCGGCCCTTCCTTTCCTCTCCAGCCCTGTGGTGCACATCTCCTCTCCCTCAGACCACCTCCTGGGCCGCCCCTTCTTCTGTGTGTCCAGCCAGCCCCTTCTTCATCCATGATTCTTCCCTATCTCCAAGCAGCCTACTCTGTTTCCTTTCCTTCCCAGTCCTTTTGTCAATGATTTGCTGAGCACTGATGTATCCTCTTGTTGCAGGTTGGATTAAAAGTTGGAAGCCATCTAGGCCGACCTGAGGTATGAATATGCAGTTTTGTGAACTATGCTTGTGGTGGTCTGATGCATATGCTTGTCTTATGATGAATTTTATGCATATGGTGGTCTGATGCATATGGTCATCTTGAATGATGCATGGTTATATTGAAATTAGCCCAAAGTTAACATAATATATCTGCATTGTAGCTGCATGTCACAAATGAATTTGATTGCTTCCATTACCGAAGAGAACAAAGGAAGAAAAAGGAAAAGGATCATCTTGAAAGCGATGTATGTTGAGTCAGTTTGTCTTGGCCTAGCTTATCTTAGTACGCAAAGAGCACCGAAGAGTTTGCGATGCTTTAGTGACGAAGAGCTTCGATATGTTCATAGGAAGTACTTGCTGAAAGAAATGTACAATGGGTCAGAAGTAACTTGCTATGATGAGTTGCGGTTAACCAAAAGGAATTTTCATGATCTTTGCACGATGTTGCGTATGAAGTGTGGTCTGAAAGATAGCGTATATGTCACTGTAGAAGAAAAGGTTGCTATGTTCTTGTTGGTGGTTGGACATGGTATTAAAATGAGAGTGTTGCATGGCACTTACAAACGTTCTTTAGAGACTATCAGTAGGCACTTCTCGAATGTGTTGACAGCCATTCTTTCCCTAACCGGGGAGTTTATCAAGCTTCCCGATCCTTCTATTGAACCTCCGGATGATTACAAATGGAAGTGGTTTGGAAATGCCTTGGGAGCACTAGATGGGTGTCATGTTGATGTTTCTGTCGTTGCGGCTGACGAAGGGAGGTATAGGAACAGAAAGCAAGATATCACCACTAACATGCTAGGTGTTGTGGACTGGAACATGAAATTTCTTTATGTTCTACCTGGCTGGGAGGGATCTGCATCTGACTCCAGAGTGTTGCGTGATGCAATGAGAACTGATCGTCAAGATGCATTTGTTATACCTCATGGTATGATTGTTTCTCTTGGCATTTTGTTTCTTTTTGTGTTAATGTTAGCTAAATCTAATTGCTGCACCATAGGAAAATACTACTTAGTGGATGCTGGCTACACCAATGGACCTGGCTTTCTGGCTCCATTCAGATCGACTAGGTACCACTTGAAAGAGTGGGTCTCAAGTCAACAACAACCCCAAACTGACAAAGAGTTGTATAACTTGCGCCATTCTCGGGCTAGAAATGTTGTGGAGAGAACTTTTGGCCTATGGAAGAAAAAATGGGCCATTCTACGAATTCAATCTTTCTTTGACATAAAGGACCAGGTAACAAGTGTCCATATGGTGTTGAATAACATATGGACTGTATGACATGCTAATTTAAATATAAACCATTGCAGATTCGAATTATTAATGCTTGTTGTGTGTTACACAACTTTGCAAGGGATAGGCAGCATATGATGGATGATTTATTGCTACAAGAAGTTGATGCTGACCTAGCAAATTTGGAACATGAGCCCGTGGACGAAACTGACTTGATTACATCTGTTCAAGTCACTAATGAATGGACCAACTTTAGGCAACAATTATCACAAGACATGTATGCTGAATACCTTCTCAGGCATGCTGAATTAGAGATGGCATAGTTAGTTGATGGTGGATTAGTTAGTGGATGTGCCTTGGTGGTGGTTGTCTCATTTTGTGTAGTGCCTGGGTGGTGGTTGTCTCATATTGGTAGTGCCTAGGTGATGATGGTAGCTTGCTGATTGTCTTTTGTGTGATAGCTTGGCTGACCATGATGGTGCCTTGTGTGGTCTTTTGTACATGCATCATCTTCATATTAATATATATGTGATGGATTTTCTCGAAATTTGCACTCTCATTCAGCATTTATTTGACCCGAAATACTTCTTTCCTTTGTGCAAAATTGTTATTCTTTGTAGCAGCATGGCTGAAGGAACTGGTACTGGAAAGAGGACTTATGTCACATGGGATGATGAGATGGACGCTGCCTTGCTTGAGATACTTGTTCATCATCACAACATGGGTGACCATTCTCAAAATGGATGGAAATCACATGTGTACAGTGCAGCTATCAAGAATGTGAAGGAGAAGTGCAATAAGGATATCACGAAGAACAACATATCAGGAAGGCTTAGGACTTTCGACAATCAATTTGAAATCATTAACAAGATCCTTTCTCAAAGCGGTTTTGGTTGGGATTGGGTCAATAATAAGCTATCCATTGATAGCGACGATGTGTGGACTAAATATTTGGAGGTAACTTCTATACATTTGCATTGTTTTAATTATTTTTTTGTATGTAACAAAACAGGGCAGCAACTCTACTTCTCTGATGGGTGTATTGTGCAGGCTAATAAGAAGGAGAAAGCATTAGCTTCTTACAAGACCAAAGTAGTGAAGCACTGGGAAGCCATCTCTACGATATATTCAAAAGATCATGCGGACGGTGAAGGTGCCAAGACAGGTGCTGAGACTGCTGCAGATCTAGAAGAAACAATTGAAGTCTCTCCAGAAACGGTACCAAAGAGACAACGAACAGGTGATGCCATTATGTGCATGATTGGAGAAATGAGGACTACTTTCAAGGATGCTCTGAAGACAACTGATCCACTTCCATTGCCAAAGGTTACTACTCCTTCTGAAATACTTGCTGCACTTGAGTTGATACCAGAGTTGGCAGAAGTTGACATGTTGCGCTCTTACGGAAAGTTGATTCTTAATGAGCGCTTGTTTGAAGCTCTAATGGAGCTTCCCATGCACATGAGGAAGGCTTGGTTGCTATTATTGCCTTGAAGTTATGATAGTTATGATTCCTGTGTCTTGTTAAACTTCTTGGAACTATGTACTGTTTGGTGTGTTATGATTCCTTGAACTATGTATTATTGCCTATCTAAACTATTCGGTTTGTTACATTTGGAACTATGTACTATGTACTGTTCAACTTCTACTTATTTCAACAATTGTGATGTTACATTTGGAACTATGTGCCGTTGAGAATTTGAGACATCTATTTAAACTATATGTGTTGTACTGTGTTGGTGTAAAATTATTTTTGATTATTTTTGTGTCAATATTATATGATGTCATCCTCAATTTCTAAAATAACTGATGATAATTTTTACTATATAATGATCCAATTATAGTCATACAACTACTGTTTTAGTGCATATAGTAATGTTGCTATGCAATTCCAGTGTTTGACATCCAAACACGATTCTGTATTGAAACCTCAGGATGATTCCGTGAGCCAATTCGATATACATCCAAACAACCGAATTCGTATTCATGTCGATTACAGTTTCCTGTCTGAATTGGAATTGAAACCAATACAATACATAGGCCTCCAATACAGACATCCAAACACAGCGTGAACGAATTCTCGAACTTGCACGCCCTGGTCACTATGGTCCACAAATTCTGAAACCACAGATTCACCACCTAAATTTGTTAACAGGGTACACGGGTAGTTCTCAGATCTGGTTTTGCTAGCTCTGGCCACTTATGTGGCATGTTGACAGGGCACAATGTGTCATCCATGGTTTTCGAGTCGCGACTCATCGGAGTCGCTCTGAGTCGCTCTGGGGTAGCGACTCGGAAAAAGTCGAGCCTACGGTTGCGACTAGTCGCGACTCCCGACTCGAGTCGACACTAAGTTGAGTCGACATTTTTTTGCGACTCATCGACTAGTCGACGACTAGTCGCGCGACTCAAAATCCATGGTGTCATCTAATCAGCAGGACCACTCTCAGCCGTGGTGCGCACGGATCTGGTCTGGGCACACACACCGAGTAAGATCTTTGTCAGCCCCAAGCCTCTAACGGTGACTTTGATCTCGTCATCTCATTCCCTGTGGTCAGTTCTTTCCCGACTATCACTGAACCTTGACTCTGGTCAGGGGTGGCCCAAGAACTCAGGGCACGGCTCCATGCCCATGTGGGATGAGTGGCAGCAAGGAGAGTGGTGAAGCCGACAGTGACGGGAAGAAAATGGGAGAAAAGGAACAGGAAGAAGATAGGGTGTCCGGCATGTGGGCACTCCTTACTGGATGACACCACGCAAGCACTTAAATCATGCAAGATCTCATTAGGATCTCTGGAGAGCCACTTTAACATACTTAGAGCAAGTGAATAGGTGGTTCCAATGTTTATTGACATATGTGGTGGGGACATGAATTGACTGGGTGCAATTCCCGTATACGTAACTCAAAAGCTGGACTTCAGTTTTAATTTGCTGACAAAATACAGACTATAGAACTACAGCACACGATCAGCTACAGTGCTGATTGTTTTGGTTTTGAAAGTGAATCCTCTTCATGTGTAAGTCCATCCTATTATCATGAGCTGGTTAGGAGCATTCAGGCATTCGCAAATGTTCACCCATATAAACATGGAAAAAGGACATCTCTTGGTGCCTAAACAGTACCTAGACTGACAAATTGCAGTTATAGATCGTCTTGGCTTGCAACTATAGTTGAATGCAAACACATATATTTGAATGATCATGTGTGAACTTCTGACAAAAATATAGAGCTTACCTCCAAATAATGTGCTTTCCCTCGGTGTGCTTTTTGTCCGTGGGCTGCCTCTTTTTGGGTTAACACTAACGGATCTAGATGCTGCAACTTTATGCTGTGTTGCAGTACCATCAGATGCGGGAACCTTTGGTTCAATTCTATTCAATCTTGAATTTATTTCTTTTAGCTGCAGATATCGGACAATACATGAATTAGGATAATCCAGGTTTACTGCTTTGCGGACCTTTAAAAATGGACACGTAAAGTTCAATCATATAAAGTAGTACCAGATACTAGTCCAAAATACACATATGTACTAAGAGTGAGACACTAGTATCAAGTGGATTTCTAGCAAGCAAAGGGCAACTGCCAAAAACAACTAGATAGCCAAATACACTACCATGTATGTAGGCAGATTATGGCGCTGCAACTCTTCGTGGAACTGAGATCCCATGTTCTTGTACATTTCCTGTGATCGAAAAAAGTGACAAGTGATATTAGGATTGCCGTATAATTTTTACATAGCCTGGATAGCGGGTACAGGCTGCAATTAGTTAGTATGGACAGTTGCTACTAATTACACCAATAGTTTGAAAGCATGGGATAAACTACTTTTAAAACACACAAAAACAGATAAAACTGAGGGCAAGGGAGTAGTGAAAAGCAACTAGAAGCAAAGGGCATTGGGACTACATTGATTGTTTGAGTATTTTTGTAGGAAAGGTTCAGCCTATCCAACTCGCAGAGTGGGACAGAACTATTGCAAAATTGAGTAAGACGAATGTTGGGCATCCGAAAGCGCGAAATGGGAAGGAATATAAGTGGACAAAAGATGAAAAGCATCATCTGAAGCAGGTAAAAATGGTATGAAACCAGCTAACCTCAATACAAGATATAGCAGCTTCTCTGACACTTTGGTTCGAATCATTCATCAACTGTAGGACCTGTGAAGCCAGATAGTCTCAGCATATCTATCTATTGAGTAAACATAAAGTCTGAGATATGCACAAAAATGTACGGTAACAAATCGACTTGAATACTAGACTCACGGGTGAGAGTAAAACTCGTTGCATGAGAAGCTCCGTAGAAGCGAAAAGCCCAACTGCAGTTGCCACTGTAAGTACAAACTCTTCCCGAACCCTCCAACTCTTATGAGTCCATGCATAATTTCCGGCCCTTTCGAGAATGATTGTTGGTGAAGAAACCTGAGATATGGATGAAATCAGAAGGCTACCTCCTAGTAATAAATCTAAAACATTGAGAACAAGGCGAGCATGTTTGGCTTCATTTGTTGATATTCATTGGGCAGAAGTCTACATGTAAAAGTAATGGTAACATAGTACTAGTAACAAACAGCATTGACAAAGGAGAAAAGATAACGCATATTTTGATATTTATGCTCTATAAAAATCAAAGCATTAAGAAAGAATTATGTAATTTTACAACAACTAGGCATATTATAGATTTCATTTCAACACCTGAAAAGAGCAATCTTTACATGTGAACTAACAGCATATTTGAGGGTAAAAACCAAACTGCATATGAGAAGTTTGAATCTTGGTTTGATACCCACCCACATTTTACCGTTTGTACAAACCAAACTTGACCCAAAACTAAGAAAGCTAATCCCTTGATTATTGAAGTTTGAAACGGCATTGTAGCTCAATAACAGATTAATAAAGAAACAACAAGTGGGATCATCACGACCGACTCACCTCCATGAGCGTGACGAGGAGCTGGCGCGCGGCCTCGCGGACGGGCTGCTTGCCGTCGCCGAGGCGCTCGACGGCGGCGGGGACGAGCGCGTTGAGGTGGATCTTGAAGTGGTCCCCGGCGAGCACGGCGGCGGCGGAGAGCGCCTGCAGCCCCCCCTGCGCGACGCGGAAGTTGGCGTCCCGCGTCAGATCGACGCAGGTGTCCACCAGCGAGGTGACCTCGGCCGGGGAGAGGCCGCGGCGCGCCGCCGCGTCGAGCGCCTCGTGCAGGCGCTCCACCCCGGCCAGGCGCTCCTTGGTGTCCTTGGCGCGCGCCGCCTCCATTCCGGCGCGCGG
>NC_041391.1:4476277-4499101 GCF_002162155.2 Triticum dicoccoides | reverse complement strand
GGGGGGGCCGGCGGCGAGGCGAGGGGGGTGGTCGGATCTGGGGACGGAGGCGAGGGGAGGGGGAGAGGTAGGGTGGTTGGGGCTTTAGGTGGGTTTGTGCACTTACACCCCTGGCTGGCTGCGACCTTTCACGCTTATGCCTTCCATTTGGATAAGTACATAGAGGCTACAGTACGAAACGGGGGTCGTTTCTTTCTCGAAAAGCGTGCCATGAACTGGAGTTCGGAAAAGCCAATTTTGGGTGGGGTGTGGGCATGGCATGGACCGTAATTGTGTTTGTTTTTCAACTAGTACCTCCGTTCCGAATTACTTGTCTTGGATTTGTCTAGATATAAATGTATCTAGCACTGAATTACTTGTCTTGGATCTAAGACAGACAAGTAAGGCATACGTCTACCCAGCCCGCACTATATAGTAAGGCAGACGTCTACCCTAGCCGCCGCCGCTTCGTATGGTTTCTCACCACCGTTCCAGTCCATTGCGCCGCCGATCAAGTCTTCTCCATCCTTCCTTTCAGCGTGCACCGGGAGAAGGGACAGCAGGCCTCCGGAACCCCGCCTCTCGTGATCCTGTATGGGAGAGGGGCGATCAGGTTTTTAGGGAGCGCACTCGCGCGACTGCTGGCAGCGACGACTTCGCGAACGACGACTTCTTCCCCGATCTCGGCAACCTCATCCTCGACGACATGGGCGACAACGTGGTTAAGGATTTCTTATCTCGCTGTTTTGAGATGAAGGATCTAGGAGTAGCTGATGTTATCTTAAACATCAAGCTGTTGAGAGATGAGAATGGTGGGATCACACTGCTTCAGTCTCACTATGTGGAAAAGGTTTTGAGTCGTTTTGGGTATAGCGACTGCACGCCTTCTCCAACTCCATATGATGCTAGTGTGTTGCTTCGAAAGAATCGACGGATTGCTAGAGATCAACTGAGGTATTCTCAGATTATCGGCTCGCTTATGTATTTGGCGAGTGCCGCGAGGCCTGACATCTCTTTTGCTGTGAGCAAGCTGAGTCAGTTTGTGTCAAAACCGGGAGATGATCATTGGCGTGCGCTTGAGAGAGTTATGCGCTACTTGAAGGGCACTGCGAGCTATGGGATTCACTACACCGGGTATCCAAGGGTACTGGAGGGTTATAGTGACTCGAACTGGATATCTGATGCTGATGAGATTAAGGCCACAAGTGGTTATATTTTTACACTTGGTGGTGGCGCTGTTTCCTGGAAGTCTTGCAAGCAGACCATCTTAACGAGGTCAACTATGGAAGCAGAACTCACAACATTAGACACTGCCACTGTTGAAGCAGAGTGGCTTCGTGAGCTATTGATGGACTTACCTATGGTTGAAAAACCAATCCCCCCTATCCTGATGAACTGTGATAATCAAACTGTGATCGTCAAGATAAATAGTTCTAAGGACAATATGAAGTCCTCAAGGCATGTGAAGAGGAGATTAAAATCTGTCAGGAAACTGAGGAACTCCGGAGTTATTACGTTGGATTATATCCAAACGTCGAAAAACTTGGCAGATCCCTTCACAAAGGGTCTATCACGTAATGTGATAGATAATGCATCGATGGAGATGGGTTTGAGACCCACCGCATGAGTTGTCCATAGTGGTAACCCACTCTATGTGATCGGAGATCCCGTGAAGTAGAAGTGGGAGACAAGCTGTTGGTCAGCTGAGAGGAGAGTATCCTTATTTTAATTATCCCACTCTGTAAAGATGCAATACTCTCCTGATCTGCATGGCAGGTTGATATCTATCTTAATGTGTTCCAAGTGGCTTATTTGAGTAAGCAGAGATGTTGTCCCGCAGAGCATCTCCTGAGGAACACACCTATATGAATTTGACTGTTAACGTCGCAGTCTGTGAGAAGTGGGTGCTCTCTAATAAATACATGAAAGGCCCTGGAGTACGACGTATACGCTCCACCCGCGGGGAAGCCTTGCGGCTGCCCAGTACCGGTCAAGAATTTGTGTGAAACTAGTCTCGCAGAAAACTTGTAGTTCAAGGCATAGTCCACTATTCAAGTTGTGATCTAGTGTAGCATAAATTTCTAAGTGGAAGTTCAACTTCACAGTCTCCACTAAGCACCGGTATATAAACAATGTTTTGGAACCAAATGGTGAAATGTGCCAATGAGACTTTGTGGGGGATTGTTGGAATTTGCTAGTGGGCTTTTGGCCCAAAGCCCAACTAAATTTCTGAAATTCTCTTGGCCCATTCATGCACACATGTGAGTGGAGTGAGTGAGGCTAAAGTTTAGTCCCACCTCATAAGTTGAGATTGAGTTGCACCTCTTTATAAGGTGAGCTCTCCTACCACTTGTATGAGCATGAGAAGAGGAGACCTACACGCGCGCTCCTCCTCCTCGCTCGCCTCGCCACACCACGCCACGCCTCGTCACGACGCGCCGCGGGTTGCGGGATTGAGCCGAGCCGAGGACAGAGCTATGCACGTTGTCTATAATTTTGCTGCTCGGGAAAAATTAATGAGTCATTAATTAATAATTAACGGACGCGTTAATTACTGAACCGTTTCCGATTCTTTTGGATCGTGACGACTCGGACGTGGGGTTTACTCCCACGACCTACCCGGCCCGCACTATATAGTAAGGCAGACGTCTACCCTAGCCGCCGCCGCTTCGTATGGTTTCTCACCACCATTCCAGTCCATTGCACCGCCGATCAAGTCTTCTCCATCCTTCCTTTCGGCATGCACCGGGAGAAGGGACAGCAGGCCTCCGGAACCCCGCCTCTCGTGATCCTGTACGGGAGAGGGGCGATCAGGTTTTTGGGGAGCGCACTCGCGCGACTGCTGGCAGCGACGACTTCACGAACGACGACTTCTTCCCCGATCTCGGCAACCTCATCCTCGACGACATGGGCGACAACGTCAACGCCGGCGGTGCTGCTCCCGATGCACCGTACGTGATTCTATCTTTCCTATTCGAGATCGTGGTAGAATTCATGTTTCTAGTATGTGCCCTAGATGTGATCTGTTCATCTGCTATGCTAGTTCGCATGATTAGTTCAATCTCTGCTACTGTAGTCATGATTTATTTTCTGTTTATTCGGATTAAATCTCGTAGTAATTTGCTCATATTTTCAACAATCCAAAAACCTGATTTTAGGCAATTTACTCCGAGTGGTTTTGCTGCGCATCTGAAGCCGCCTGCCTTTAAGGGGGTGTAATATAAGAGGTGGCGCACGATAGCAGTCTACAGGTTTCAGACCATGGGCTGGTATGACGCCACTAAGGGTAAGCCTGAGGGCGATCTTAATCCAGCACAGCTGGAAGCTTTTGAGAAGATCGATACTCTCTTTAAAGGCGCTCTTCTGGGTGTTCTTGATGATTCTATTGTGGATTCGTATATGTCGTTTGACAATGGCAAGGACATGTGGGCTGCGCTCGAGGCCAAGTTTGATGCCTCGGATGCCGGTAGCGAGTTGTACGTCATGGAGCAATTCTATGACTACAAGATGACTGATGAGCGCTCTGTTGTACAGCAGGCTCATGAGATACAGTCGCTCGCAAAACAACTTGAGCACTTCAAGTGTGTGTTGCCGGACAAATTTGTTGCCAGAGGCATTATTGCCAAGCTTCCACCTTTGTGGAACAATTTTTCTACTTCCGTGAAACACAAGAGCCAGGAGTTTTCCGTTGCAGATCTCATTGGTACTCTTGATGTTGAAGAGAAGGCGAGAGCAAAGGACACACGTGCTCGAGTTGCCGAGGGAGCTTCTAGTGCCCACATGGTACAGAAGAAGAACTTCCAGCCCAATAAGTTCAAAAACAACAAGAATGAAACTCAGGGGAAAGGCAAGTTTGATACAAAGAACAAGCCATCACATTCTACCAACTTCAAGAAGAATTCTCATAAGAAGGGGAAGGGACTTTGCCATGTCTGCGGTGATCCTAATCACTGGGCTCCGAAGTGTCCTAACCGCTTTGAGGAGCGCGAACATGAGAAGGGCGGCAAGTCCGCTAATGTTGTCATCGGTGATACTGATATGAAGGAATCAGGGTACGGTATTTTTCCTACCATCCTTTCAGTATTTCAATCCCCTGATTGGTTAATTGACACCGGTGCCAATGTACATGTTTGTGCTGACGCCTCCATGTTTTCTTCTTACCAGGCCACAAGGACTTCTCCCGTGCTGATGGGGAACGGGTCACATGCCATCGTTCGAGGTGTTGGTACGGTCGATCTGAAGTTTACTTCGGGGAAGACCGTGCGTCTGAAGAACGTTCATCATGTGCCGTCCATCAATAAAAATCTCGTTAGCGGTTCCCGTCTATGTCGAGATGGTTTTAAGTTGGTTTTTGAGTCCAATAAAGTTGTGATTTCCAAGTGTGGACAATTTGTTGGAAAAGGCTATGAGTGCGGAGGCTTGTTCCGCCTATCTTTGTCAGATATTTGCACTAAAGTTATTAATAATGTTTGCCACAATAATGATTCAGATATTTGGCATGCATGACTTTGTCATATTAACTTTGGTTGCATGACGCGGCTAGCCAATATGAATTTAATTCCGAAAATCTCTACTATCAAAGGCTCTAAGTGCCAAGTATGTGTGCAAGCTAAACAACCTCGCAAGTCCCATAAGACTGCAGAGGCAAGAGACTTGGTGCCACTAGAGCTTATACATTCTGATCTTTGTGAGATGAATGGCGTGTTGACAAAAGGTGGAAAGAGATATTTCATGACGTTGATTGATGACTCCACTAGATATTGTTATGTGTATCTTCTGAAATCAAAAGATGAGGCTTTAACTTTCTTCAAAAACTATAAAGCTGAGGCAGAGAACCAACTTGATCGAAAAATTAAACGGCTTAGGTCCGATCGTGGTGGAGAGTATTTTTCCAATGAATTTGATCTGTTTTGTGCGGAACATGGTATAATCCATGAGAGGACGCCTCCCTACTCACCTCAATCTAATGGGGTGGCCGAAAGAAAGAACCGAACTCTAACTGATTTGGTTAACTCCATGTTAGACACATCGGGTCTTTCCAAGGAATGGTGGGGGGAGGCGCTAATGACCGTGTGTCATGTGCTAAACCGAGTTCCCACAAAGCATAAGACCATGACTCCATTTGAGGAATGGGAAAGGAAAAGGTTGAAACTCTCTTACCTACGTTCTTGGGGTTGTTTGGCGGAAGTCAATATACCAATTCCCAAGAAGTGCAAGCTTGGACCAAAAACCGTGGATTGTGTTCTTCTGGGCTATGCTTTTCATAGCATTGGGTATAGATTTTTGATAATAAAATCTGAGGTATCCGACATGCATGTTGGTACGATTATGGAGTCTAATGATGCAACTTTCTTTGAGGACATATTTCCTATGAAGGATATGTCAAGCTCATCAAATCAGGAGATACCTATTCCATCTAGTGAGGAACTCACTGTAATTCCTGAACCCACAATTGCGATGGAACACGTTGAGAATCCTCTTGAGGGTAACAATGAAAATCCTGTAAGGAGTAATAGACAGAGGACTGCAAAGTCCTTTGGTGATGATTTCATTGTGTACCTTGTGGATGACACACCCAGGACTATTTCAGAAGCCTATGCATCTCCTGATGCTTACTACTGGAAGGAAGCTGTTCGTAGCGAGATGGATTCCATCTTAGCTAACGGGACCTGGGAGATCACTGACCGTCCTTATGGGTGCAAACCTGTAGGATGTAAGTGGGTGTTCAAGAAGAATCTTAGACCTGATGGTACGATTGAAAAGTACAAGGCACGCTTGTGGCTAAGGGTTATACCCAGAAAGAAGGTGAAGACTTCTTTGATACTTACTCACCCGTGGCTAGACTTACCACAATTCGGGTGCTACTATCACTGGCTAAGGAATGGTTTATTGAATTTTGATCATAGGGATACACATTTTCATGCCAAAAGATGTAAGATAGTAATGATAGTACCACTTACTTATGGCACTGCCATGTAAGTCATAATGGTATAAAACGCATGAAGAAGCTCCATGTTGATGGATCTTTGGACTCACTCATTTTTGAAAAGTTTGAGACATGCGAACCATGTCCATTGGTATATATGCATGAAGAAGCTCCATGCAAATGGATCGTTTGGACTCACTTGATTTTGAATCACTTGAGATATGCAAATCATACCACATAGGCAAGATGACTAAAAAGCCTCGGTTTCAGTAAAATGGAACAAGATAGCAACTTGTTGGAAACAACACATTTTGATGTGTGCAGTCCAATGAGTGCTGAGGCATGCAGTGAATATCATTATGTTCTTACTTCACAGATGATTCGAGTAAATGTTGAGAATATTTACTTGATGAAACATGAGTCTGAATTATTGAATGGTTCAAGTAATTTCAGAGTGAAGTAAAAGATCATTGTGACAAGAGGATAAAATGTCTATGATATGATCATAGAGATGAATATCTGAGTTACGAGTTTTGGCACACAATTAGGACATTGTGGAAATTGTTTCGCAAATAATACCGCCTGGAACACCATAATGTGATGGTGTGTCCGAACATCATAGTTGCACCCTATTGGATATGGTGCGTACCATGATGTCTCTTATCGAATTACCACTATTGTCCATGGGTTAGGCATTAGAGACAACCACATTCACTTTAAATAGGGCACCACGTAATTCCGTTGAGACGACACCGTTTGGAGAAACCTAAGTTGTCGTTTCTTAAAGGTTTGGGGCTGCGATGCTTATGTGGAAAAGTTTCAGGATTGATAAGCTCGAACCCAAAGCGGATAAAATGCATCTTCATAGGACACCCAAAACAGTTGGGTATACCTCCTGTCTCAGATCCGAAAGCAATATGAATTGTTTCTAGAATCGGGTCCTTTCTCGAGGAAAGGTTTCTCTCGAAAGAGTTGAGTGGGAGGATGGTGGAGACTTAATATGGTTATTGAACCATCACTTCAACCAGTGTGTATCAGGGCACAAGAAGTTGTTCATGTGGCACCTACACCAATTGAAGTAGAAGCTTATGATAATGATCATGAAGTTTCGGATCAAGTCACTGCCGTACCTCGTAGGGTGACAAGGATACGTACTACTTCAGAGTGGTACAGTAATCCTGTCTTGAAGGTCATGTTGCTAGACAACAATGAACCTACGAGCTATGGAGAAGCGACGGTGGGCCCAAATTCCAACAAATGGTTAGAAGCCATGAAATCCGAGATAGGATCCATGTATCAGAACAAAGCATGGACTTTGGTGGACTTGCCCGATGATCGGCAAGCCATTGAGATAAATGGATCTTTAAGAAGAAGACGAACGTGGACGGTAATGTCACCGTCCATGAAGCTCGACTTGTGGCGAAGAGTTTTTTCACAAGTTCAAGGAGTTGACTACGATGAGATTTTCTCATCCGTAGCGATGCTTAAAGTCCGTCGGATTCATGTTAGCATTAGCTGTATTTATGAAATCTGGCAGATGGATGTCAAAACGAGTTTCCTTACCGGTTTTCGTGAGGAAAGGTTGTATGCAATACAATCAGAAAAGTTTTGTCGATCCTAAGGATGCTAAAAGGTATGCTAGCACCAGCGATCCTTCTAAGGACTGGAGTGAGCATCTCGGAGTTGGAATGTATGCTTTGATGATGATCAAAGATTTTGGGTTTGTGCAAAGTTTATGAGAAACTTGTATTTCCAAAGAAGTGAGTGGGAGCACTATAGAATTTCTGATGAGTATATGTTGTTGACATATTGATGATCAGAAATGATGTAGAATTTCTAGAAAGCATATAGGGTTATTTGAAAAGTGTTTTTCAATGGAAAGCCTGGATTAAGCTACTTGAACATTGAGCATCAAGATCTATAAGGATAGATCAAAATGCTTAATAATACTTTCAAATGAGCACATACCTTGACATGATCTTGAAGGTGTTCAAGATGGACCAGTCAAAGAAGGAGTTCTTGCCTGAGTTGTAAGGTACGAAGTTAAGACTTAAATCTCGACCACGGCAGAATAGAGAGAAAGGACGAAGGTCGTCCCCTATGCTTAAGACGTAGGCTCTTCAGTATGCTATGCTGTGTACCGCACCTGAAGTGTGCCTTGCCATTAGTCAGTCAAGGGGTACAAGAGTGATCCTAGAATGGCTCACAGGACAGCGGTCAAAGTTATCCTTAGTAACTAGTGGACTAAGGAATTTTCTCGATTATGGAGGTGGTAAAAGAGTTCGTCGTAAAGGTTACGACGATGCAAGCTTGACACCTATCCGGATAGCTCTGAGTAGAGAGACCGGATACATATAATGGAGCAATAATTTAGAATAGCTCCAAGTAGAACAGTTGTTTGGAATAGCTCCAAATAGAGCGTGGTAGCTACATCTAGGAGATGACATAGTGATTTGTAAAGCACACACGGATCTGAAAGGTTCAGACCCGTTGACTAAAACCTCTCTCACAAGCAACATGATCAAACATAAAACTCATTGAGTGTTAATCACATAGTGATGTGAACTAGACTACTGACTCTAGTAAACTCTTGGGTATTAGTCACATGGCGATGTGACCTGTGAGTGTTAATCACATGGCGATGTGAACTAGATTATTGACTCTAGTGCAAGTGGGAGACTGTTGGAAATATGCCCTAGAGGCAATAATAAAAGTGTTATTATTATATTTCCTTGTTCATGATAATTGTCCTTTATTCATGCTATAACTGTATTATCCGGAAATCGTAATACACGTGTGAATACATAGACCACAATATGTCCCTAGTGAGCCTCTAGTTGACTAGCTCGTTGTGATCAACAGATAGTCATGGTTTCCTGGCTATGGACATTGGATGTCGTTGATAACGGGATCACATCATTAGGAGAATGATGTGATGGACAAGACCCAATCCTAAGCATAGCACAAAGATCGTGTAGTTCGTTTGCTAGAGCTTTGCGAATGTCAAGTATCTCTTCCTTTGACCATGAGATCGTATAACTCCTGGATACCGTAGGAGTGCCTTGGGTGTATCAAACGTCACAACGTAACTGGGTGACTATAAAGGTGCACTACAGGTATCTCCGAAAGTATCTATTGTTTTATGCGGATCGAGACTGGGATTTGTCACTCCGTGTAAACGGAGAGGTATCTCTGGGCCCACTCGGTAGGACATCATCATATGCGCAATGTGACCAAGGAGTTGATCACGGGATGATGTGTTATGGAACGAGTAAAGTGACTTGCCGGTAACGAGATTGAACAAGGTATTGGATACCGACGATCGAATCTCGGGCAAGTAACATACCGATAGACAAAGGGAATTGAATACGGGATTGATTAAGTCCTTGACATCGTGGTTCATCCGATGAGATCATCGTGGAACATGTGGGAGCCATCATGGGTATCCAGATCCCGCTGTTGGTTATTGACCGGAGAACGTCTCGGTCATGTCTACATGTCTCCCGAACCCGTAGGGTCTACACACTTAAGGTTCGATGACGCTAGGGTTATAAAGGAAGCTTGTATGTGGTTACCGAATGTTGTTCGGAGTCCCGGATGAGATCCCAGACGTCACGAGGAGTTCCGGAATGGTCCGAAGGTAAAGATTTATATATGGGAAGTCCTGTTTTGGTCACCGGAAAAGTTTCGGGCGATATCGGTATTGTACCGTGACCACCGGGAGGGTCCCGGGGTCCACCAAGTGGGGCCACCTGCCCCAGAAGGCTGTGTGGGCCAAGTGTGGGAGGGGACCAGCCCCTAGGAGGGCTGGTGCGCCCCCCACAAGGAGTCCAAGGCGCAAGAGAGAGTGGGAGGGGGCAAACCCTAGTCCAGATGGGCCTTAAGGCCCATATTGGTGCGCCTCCCTCTCCTCTCCCCCCTTGGCCGCCTCCCCTTTGCCATCTAGGGCTGGCCGCACCCCTTGGGGGTGGGAAACCCTAAAGGGGGCGCAGCCCCCCCTTCCCCCTATATATAGATGAGTTTTGGGGCTGCCATAGACATGAGAACTTCTCCTCTTGGTGCAGCCCTGCCTCTCTCCCTCCTCCTCCTCTCCCATGGTGCTTGGCGAAGCCCTGCGGGATTGCCACGCTCCTCCACCACCACCACGCCGTTGTGCTGCTGTTGGATGGAGTCTTCCTCAACCTCTCCCTCTCTCCTTGCTGGATCAAGGCGTGGGAGACGTCACCGGGCTGTACGTGTGTTGAACGCGGAGGTGCCGTGCATTCGGCACTTGATCATCGGTGATCTGAATCACGACGAGTACGACTCCATCAACCCCGTTCACTTGAACGCTTCCGCTTAGCGATCTACAAGGGTATGTAGATGCACTCTCCTCCTCTTCCTTCTACTCGTAGCTGGTCTCTCCATAGATAGATCTTGGTGACGCGTAGGAAAATTTTGAATTTCTGCTACGTTCCCCAACAGCTGTTTCCTGGAAGTCTTGCAAGCAGACCATCTTAACGAGGTCAACTATGGAAGCAGAACTCACAGCATTAGACACTGCCACTGTTGAAGCAGAGTGGCTTCGTGAGCTATTGATGGACTTACCTATGGTTGAAAAACCAATACCCCCTATCCTGATGAACTGTGATAATCAAACTGTGATCGTCAAGATAAACAGTTCTAAGGACAATATGAAGTCCTCAAGGCATGTGAAGAGGAGATTAAAATCTGTCAGGAAACTGAGGAACTCCGGAGTTATTACGTTGGATTATATCCAAACGTCGAAAAACTTGGCAGATCCCTTCACAAAGGGTCTATCACGTAATGTGATAGATAATGCATCGATGGAGATGGGTTTGAGACCCACCGCATGAGTTGTCCATAGTGGTAACCCACTCTATGTGATCGGAGATCCCGTGAAGTAGAAGTGGGAGACAAGCTGTTGGTCAGCTGAGAGGAGAGTATCCTTATTTTAATTATCCCACTCCGTGAAGATGCAATACTCTCCTGATCTGCATGGCAGGTTGATATCTATCTTAACGTGTTCCAAGTGGCTTATTTGAGTGAGCAGAGATGTTGTCCTGCAGAGCATCTCCTGAGGAACACACCTATATGAATTTGACTGTTAACGTCGCAGTCTGTGAGAAGTGGGTGCTCTCTAATAAATTCATGAAAGGCCCTGGAGTACGACGTGTACGCTCCACCCGCGGGGAAGCCTTGCGGCAGCCCAGTACCGGTCAAGAATTTGTGTGAAACTAGTCTCGCAGAAAACTTGTAGTTCAAGGCATAGTCCACTATTCAAGTTGTGATCTAGTGTAGCATAAATCTCTAAGTGGAAGTTCAACTTCACAGTCTCCACTAAGCACCGGTATATAAACAATGTTTTGGAACCAAATGGTGAAATGTGCAAATGAGACTTTGTGGAGAATTGTTGGAATTTGCTAGTGGGCTTTTGGCCCAAAGCCCAACTAAATTTCTGAAATTCTCTTGGCCCATTCATGCACACATGTGAGTGGAGTGAGTGAGGCTAAAGTTTAGTCCCACCTCATAAGTTGAGAGAGAGTTGCACCTCTTTATAAGGTGAGCTCTCCTACCACTTGTATGAGCATGAGAAGAGGAGACCTACACGCGCGCTCCTCCTCCTCGCTCGCCTCGCCACGCCACGCCACGCCTCATCACGACGCGCCGCGGGTTGCGGGATTGAGCCGAGCCGAGGACAGAGCTATGCACGTTGTCTATATTTTTGCTGCTCGGGAAAAATTAATGAGTCATTAATTAATAATTAACGGACGCATTAATTACTAAACCGTTTCCGATTCTTTTCAATCGTGACGACTCGGACGTGGGGTTTACTCCCACGACCTACCCGGCCCGCACTATATAGTAAGGTAGACGTCTACCCTAGCCGCCGCCGCTTCGTATGGTTTCTCACCACCGTTCCAGTCCATTGCGCCGCCGATCAAGTCTTCTCCATCCTTCCTTTCAGCGTGCACCGGGAGAAGGGACAGCAGGCCTCCGGAACCCCGCCTCTCGTGATCCTGTATGGGAGAGGGGCGATCAGGTTTTTAGGGAGCGCACTCGCGCGACTGCTGGCAGCGACGACTTCGCGAACGACGACTTCTTCCCCGATCTCGGCAACCTCATCCTCGACGACATGGGCGACAACGTGGTTAAGGATTTCTTATCTCGCTGTTTTGAGATGAAGGATCTAGGAGTAGCTGATGTTATCTTAAACAGCAAGCTGTTGAGAGATGAGAATGGTGGGATCACACTGCTTCAGTCTCACTATGTGGAAAAGGTTTTGAGTCGTTTTGGGTATAGCGAATGCACGCCTTCTCCAACTCCATATGATGCTAGTGTGTTGCTTCGAAAGAATCGACGGATTGCTAGAGATCAACTGAGGTATTCTCAGATTATTGGCTCGCTTATGTATTTGGCGAGTGCCGCGAGGCCTGACATCTCTTTTGCTGTGAGCAAGCTGAGTCAGTTTGTGTCAAAACCGGGAGATGATCATTGGCGTGCGCTTGAGAGAGTTATGCGCTACTTGAAGGGCACTGCGAGCTATGGGATTCACTACACCGGGTATCCAAGGGTACTGGAGGGTTATAGTGACTCGAACTGGATATCTGATGCTGATGAGATTAAGGCCACAAGTGGTTATATTTTTACACTTGGTGGTGGCGCTGTTTCCTGGAAGTCTTGCAAGCAGACCATCTTAACGAGGTCAACTATGGAAGCAGAACTCACAACATTAGACACTGCCACTGTTGAAGCAGAGTGGTTTCGTGAGCTATTGATGGACTTACCTATGGTTGAAAAACCAATCCCCCCTATCCTGATGAACTGTGATAATCAAACTGTGATCGTCAAGATAAATAGTTCTAAGGACAATATGAAGTCCTCAAGGCATGTGAAGAGGAGATTAAAATCTGTCAGGAAACTGAGGAACTCCGGAGTTATTACGTTGGATTATATCCAAACGTCGAAAAACTTGGCAGATCCCTTCACAAAGGGTCTATCACGTAATGTGATAGATAATGCATCGATGGAGATGGGTTTGAGACCCACCGCATGAGTTGTCCATAGTGGTAACCCACTCTATGTGATCGGAGATCCCGTGAAGTAGAAGTGGGAGACAAGCTGTTGGTCAGCTGAGAGGAGAGTATCCTTATTTTAATTATCCCACTCTGTAAAGATGCAATACTCTCCTGATCTGCATGGCAGGTTGATATCTATCTTAATGTGTTCCAAGTGGCTTATTTGAGTAAGCAGAGATGTTGTCCCGCAGAGCATCTCCTGAGGAACACACCTATATGAATTTGACTGTTAACGTCGCAGTCTGTGAGAAGTGGGTGCTCTCTAATAAATTCATGAAAGGCCTTGGAGTACGACGTATACGCAACACCCGCGGGGAAGCCTTGCGGCAGCCCAGTACCGGTCAAGAATTTGTGTGAAACTAGTCTCGCAGAAAACTTGTAGTTCAAGGCATAGTCCACTATTCAAGTTGTGATCTAGTGTAGCATAAATCTCTAAGTGGAAGTTCAACTTCACAGTCTCCACTAAGCACCGGTATATAAACAATGTTTTGGAACCAAATGGTGAAATGTGCAAATGAGACTTTGTGGGGAATTGTTGGAATTTGCTAGTGGGCTTTTGGCCCAAAGCCCAACTAAATTTCTGAAATTCTCTTGGCCCATTCATGCACACATGTGAGTGGAGTGAGTGAGGCTAAAGTTTAGTCCCACCTCATAAGTTGAGAGAGAGTTGCACCTCTTTATAAGGTGAGCTCTCCTACCACTTGTATGAGTATGAGAAGAGGAGACCTACACGCGCGCTCCTCCTCCTCGCTCGCCTCGCCACGCCACGCCTCGTCACGACGCGCCGCGGGTTGCGGGATTGAGCCGAGCCGAGGACAGAGCTATGCACGTTGTCTATATTTTTGCTGCTCGGGAAAAATTAATGAGTCATTAATTAATAATTAACGGACACGTTAATTACTAAACCGTTTCCGATTCTTTTCAATCGTGACGACTCGGACGTGGGATTTACTCCCACGACCTAGCCGGCCCGCACTATATAGTAAGGCGGACGTCTACCCTAACCGCCGCCGCTTCGTATGGTTTCTCACCACCGTTCCAGTCCATTACGCCGCCGATCAAGTCTTCTCCATCCTTCCTTTCGGCGTGCACCGGGAGAAGGGACAGCAGGCCTCCGGAACCCCGCCTCTCGTGATCCTGTACGGGAGAGGGGCGATCAGGTTTTTAGGGAGCGCACTCGCGCGACTGCTAGCAGCGACGACTTCGCGAACGACGACTTCTTACCCGATCTCGGCAACCTCATCCTCGACGACTTGGGCGACAACGTGGTTAAGGATTTCTTATCTCGCTGTTTTGAGATGAAGGATCTAGGAGTAGCTGATGTTATCTTAAACATCAAGCTGTTGAGAGATGAGAATGGTGGGATCACACTGCTTCAGTCTCACTATGTGGAAAAGGTTTTGAGTCGTTTTGGGTATAGCGACTGCACGCCTTCTCCAACTCCATATGATGCTAGTGTGTTGCTTCGAAAGAATCGACGGATTGCTAGAGATCAACTGAGGTATTCTCAGATTATTGGCTCGCTTATGTATTTGGCGAGTGCCGCGAGGCCTGACATCTCTTTTGCTGTGAGCAAGCTGAGTCAGTTTGTGTCAAAACCGGGAGATGATCATTGGCGTGCGCTTGAGAGAGTTATGCGCTACTTGAAGGGCACTGCGAGCTATGGGATTCACTACACCGGGTATCCAAGGGTACTGGAGGGTTATAGTGACTCGAACTGGATATCTGATGCTGATGAGATTAAGGCCACAAGTGGTTATATTTTTACACTTGGTGGTGGCGCTGTTTCCTGGAAGTCTTGCAAGCAGACCATCTTAACGAGGTCAACTATGGAAGCAGAACTCACAACATTAGACACTGCCACTGTTGAAGCAGAGTGGCTTCGTGAGCTATTGATGGACTTACCTATGGTTGAAAAACCAATCCCCCCTATCCTGATGAACTGTGATAATCAAACTGTGATCGTCAAGATAAACAGTTCTAAGGACAATATGAAGTCCTCAAGGCATGTGAAGAGGAGATTAAAATCTGTCAGGAAACTGAGGAACTCCGGAGTTATTACGTTGGATTATATCCAAACGTCGAAAAACTTGGCAGATCCCTTCACAAAGGGTCTATCACGTAATGTGATAGATAATGCATCGATGGAGATGGGTTTGAGACCCACCGCATGAGTTGTCCATAGTGGTAACCCACTCTATGTGATCGGAGATCCCGTGAAGTAGAAGTGGGAGACAAGCTGTTGGTCAGCTGAGAGGAGAGTATCCTTATTTTAATTATCCCACTCCGTGAAGATGCAATACTCTCCTGATCTGCATGGCAGGTTGATATCTATCTTAATGTGTTCCAAGTGGCTTATTTGAGTAAGCAGAGATGTTGTCCTGCAGAGCATCTCCTGAGGAACACACCTATATGAATTTGACTGTTAACGTCGCAGTCTGTGAGAAGTGGGTGCTCTCTAATAAATTCATGAAAGGCCCTGGAGTACGACGTATACGCTCCACCCACGGGGAAGCCTTGCGGCAGCCCAGTACCGGTCAAGAATTTGTGTGAAACTAGTCTCCCAGAAAACATGTAGTTCAAGGCATAGTCCACTATTCAAGTTGTGATCTAGTGTAGCATAAATCTCTAAGTGGAAGTTCAACTTCACAGTCTCCACTAAGCACCGGTATATAAACAATGTTTTGGAACCAAATGGTGAAATGTGCCAATGAGACTTTGTGGGGGATTGTTGGAATTTGCTAGTGGGCTTTTGGCCCAAAGCCCAACTAAATTTCTGAAATTCTCTTGGCCCATTCATGCACACATGTGAGTGGAGTGAGTGAGGCTAAAGTTTAGTCCCACCTCATAAGTTGAGAGAGAGTTACACCTCTTTATAAGGTGAGCTCTCCTACCACTTGTATGAGCATGAGAAGAGGAGACCTACACGCGCGCTCCTCCTCCTCGCTCGCCTCGCCACGCCACGCCTCGTCACGAAGCGCCGCGGGTTGCGGGATTGAGCCGAGCCGAGGACAGAGCTATGCACGTTGTCTATATTTTTGCTGCTCGGGAAAAATTAATGCGTCATTACTTAATAATTAACGGACGCGTTAATTACTAATCCGTTTCCGATTCTTTTCAATCGTGACGACTCGGACGTGGGGTTTACTCCCACGACCTGCCCGGCCCGCACTATATAGTAAGGCAGACGTCTACCCTAGCCGGCGCCGCTTCGTATGGTTTCTCACCACTGTTCCAGTCCATTGCGCCGCCGATCAAGTCTTCTCCATCCTTCCTTTCGGCGTGCACCGGGAGAAGGGACAGCAGGCCTCCGGAACCCCGCCTCTTGTGATCCTGTACGGGAGAGGGGTGATCAGGTTTTTGGGGAGCGCACTCGCGCGACTGCTGGCAGTGACGACTTCGCGAACGACGACTTCTTCCCCGATCTCAGCAACCTCATCCTCGATGACATGGGCGACAACGTGGTTAAGGATTTCTTATCTCGCTATTTTGATATGAAGGATCTAGGAGTAGCTGATGTTATCTTAAACATCAAGCTGTTGAGAGATGAGAATGGTGGGATCACACTGCTTCAGTCTCACTATGTGGAAAAGGTTTTGAGTCGTTTTGGGTATAGCGACTGCACGCCTTCTCCAACTCCATATGATGCTAGTGTGTTGCTTCGAAAGAATCGACGGATTGCTAGAGATCAACTGAGGTATTCTCAGATTATTGGCTCGCTTATGTATTTGGCGAGTGCCGCGAGGCCTGACATCTCTTTTGCTGTGAGCAAGCTGAGTCAGTTTGTGTCAAAACCGGGAGATGATCATTGGCATGCGCTTGAGAGAGTTATGCGCTACTTGAAGGGCACTGCGAGCTATGGGATTCACTACACCGGGTATCCAAGGGTACTGGAGGGTTATAGTGACTCGAACTGGATATCTGATGCTGATGAGATTAAGGCCACAAGTGGTTATGTTTTTACACTTGGTGGTGGCGCTGTTTCCTGGAAGTATTGCAAGCAGACCATCTTAACGAGGTCAACTATGGAAGCAGAACTCACAACATTAGACACTGCCACTGTTGAAGCAGAGTGGCTTCGTGAGCTATTGATGGACTTACCTATGGTTGAAAAACCAATCCCCCCTATCCTGATGAACTGTGATAATCAAACTGTGATCGTCAAGATAAACAGTTCTAAGGACAATATGAAGTCCTCAAGGCATGTGAAGAGGAGATTAAAATCTGTCAGGAAACTGAGGAACTCCGGAGTTATTACGTTGGATTATATCCAAACGTCGAAAAACTTGGCAGATCCCTTCACAAAGGGTCTATCACGTAATGTGATAGATAATGCATCGATGGAGATGGGTTTGAGACCCACCGCATGAGTTGTCCATAGTGGTAACCCACTCTATGTGATCGGAGATCCCGTGAAGTAGAAGTGGGAGACAAGCTGTTGGTCAGCTGAGAGGAGAGTATCCTTATTTTAATTATCCCACTCTGTAAAGATGCAATACTCTCCTGATCTGCATGGTAGGTTGATATCTATCTTAATGTGTTCCAAGTGGCTTATTTGAGTAAGCAGAGATGTTGTCCTGCAGAGCATCTCCTGAGGAACACACCTATATGAATTTGACTGTTAACGTTGCAGTCTGTGAGAAGTGGGTGCTCTCTAATAAATTCATGAAAGGCCCTGGAGTACGACGTATACGCTCCACCCGCGGGGAAGCCTTGCGGCTGCCCAGTACCGGTCAAGAATTTGTGTGAAACTAGTCTCGCAGAAAACTTGTAGTTCAAGGCATAGTCCACTATTCAAGTTGTGATCTAGTGTAGCATAAATTTCTAAGTGGAAGTTCAACTTCACAGTCTCCACTAAGCACCGGTATATAAACAATGTTTTGGAACCAAATGGTGAAATGTGCCAATGAGACTTTGTGGGGGATTGTTGGAATTTGCTAGTGGGCTTTTGGCCCAAAGCCCAACTAAATTTCTGAAATTCTCTTGGCCCATTCATGCACACATGTGAGTGGAGTGAGTGAGGCTAAAGTTTAGTCCCACCTCATAAGTTGAGATTGAGTTGCACCTCTTTATAAGGTGAGCTCTCCTACCACTTGTATGAGCATGAGAAGAGGAGACCTACACGCGCGCTCCTCCTCCTCGCTCGCCTCGCCACGCCACGCCACGCCTCGTCACGACGCGCCGCGCCGCGCCGCGGGTTGCGGGATTGAGCCGAGCCGAGGACAGAGCTATGCACGTTGTCTATATTTTTGCTGCTCGGGAAAAATTAATGAGTCATTAATTAATAATTAACGGACGCGTTAATTACTGAACCGTTTCCGATTCTTTTGGATCGTGACGACTCGGACGTGGGGTTTACTCCCACGACCTACCCGGCCCGCACTATATAGTAAGGAAGACGTCTACCCTAGCCGCCGCCGCTTCGTATGGTTTCTCACCACCGTTCCAGTCCATTGCGCCGCCGATCAAGTCTTCTCCATCCTTCCTTTCGGCATGCACCGGGAGAAGGGACAGCAGGCCTCCGGAACCCCGCCTCTCGTGATCCTGTACGGGAGAGGGGCGATCAGGTTTTTGAGGAGCGCACTCGCGCGACTGCTGGCAGCGACGACTTCGCGAACGACGACTTCTTCCCCGATCTCGGCAACCTCATCCTCGATGACATGGGCGACAACGTCAACGCCGGCGGTGTTGCTCCCGCTGCACCGTACGTGATTCTATCTTTCCTATTCGAGATCGTGGTAGAATTCATGTTTCTAGTATGTGCCCTAGATGTGATCTGTTCATATGCTATGCTAGTTCGCATGATTAGTTCAATCTCTGCTACTATAGTCATGATTTATTTTCTGTTTATTCGGATTAAATCTCGTAGTAATTTGCTCATATTTTCAACAATCCAAAAACCTGATTTTAGGCAATTTACTCCGAGTGGTTTTGCTGCGCATCTGAAGCCGCCTGCCTTTAAGGGGGTGTAATATAAGAGGTGGCGCACGATAGCAGTCTACAGGTTTCAGACCATGGGCTGGTATGACGCCACTAAGGGTAAGCCTGAGGGCGATCTTAATCCAGCACAGCTGGAAGCTTTTGAGAAGATCGATACTCTCTTTAAAGGCGCTCTTCTGGGTGTTCTTGATGATTCTATTGTGGATTCGTATATGTCGTTTGACAACGGCAAGGACATGTGGGCTGCGCTCGAGGCCAAGTTTGGTGCCTCGGATGCCGGTAGCGAGTTGTACGTCATGGAGCAATTCTATGACTACAAGATGACTGATGAGCGCTCTGTTGTACAGCAGGCTCATGAGATACAGTCGCTCGCAAAACAACTTGAGCACTTCAAGTGTGTGTTGCCGGACAAATTTGTTGCCAGAGGCATTATTGCCAAGCTTCCACCTTTGTGGAACAATTTTTCTACTTCCCTGAAACACAAGAGACATGAGTTTTCCGTTGTAGATCTCATTGGTACTCTTGATGTTGAAGAGAAGGCGAGAGCAAAGGACACACGTGCGAGTTGCCGAGGGAGCTTCTAGTGCCCACATGGTACAGAAGAAGAACTTCCAGCCCAATAAGTTCAAAAACAACAAGAATGAAACTCAGGGGAAAGGCAAGTTTGATACAAAGAACAAGCCATCACATTCTACCAACTTCAAGAAGAATTCTCATAAGAAGGGGAAGGGACTTTGCCATGTCTGCGGTGATCCTAATCACTGGGCTCCGAAGTGTCCTAACCGCTTTGAGGAGCGCGAACATGAGAAGGGCGGCAAGTCCGCTAATGTTGTCATCGGTGATACTGATATGAAGGAATCAGGGTACGGTATTTTTCCTACCATCCTTTCAGTATTTCAATCCCCTGATTGGTTAATTGACACCGGTGCCAATGTACATGTTTGTGCTGACGCCTCCATGTTTTCTTCTTACCAGGCCACAAGGACTTCTCCCGTGCTGATGGGGAACGGGTCACATGCCATCGTTCGAGGTGTTGGTACGGTCGATCTGAAGTTTACTTCGGGGAAGACCGTGCGTCTGAAGAACGTTCATCATGTGCCGTCCATCAATAAAAATCTCGTTAGCGGTTCCCGTCTATGTCGAGATGGTTTTAAGTTGGTTTTTGAGTCCAATAAAGTTGTAATTTCCAAGTGTGGACAATTTGTTGGAAAAGGCTATGAGTGCGGAGGCTTGTTCCGCCTATCTTTGTCAGATATTTGCACTAAAGTTATTAATAATGTTTGCCACAATAATGAGTCAGATATTTGGCATGCATGACTTTGTCATATTAACTTTGGTTGCATGACGTGGCTAGCCAATATGAATTTAATTCCGAAAATCTCTACTATCAAAGGCTCTAAGTGCCAAGTATGTGTGCAAGCTAAACAACCTCGCAAGTCCCATAAGACTGCAGAGGCAAGAGACTTGGTGCCACTAGAGCTTATACATTCTGATCTTTGTGAGATGAATGGCGTGTTGACAAAAGGTGGAAAGAGATATTTCATGACGTTGATTGATGACTCCACTAGATATTGTTATGTGTATCTTCTGAAATCAAAAGATGAGGCTTTAACTTTCTTCAAAAACTATAAAGCTGAGGCAGAGAACCAACTTGATCGAAAAATTAAACGGCTTAGGTCCGATCGTGGTGGAGAGTATTTTTCCAATGAATTTGATCTGTTTTGTGCGGAACATGGTATAATCCATGAGAGGACGCCTCCCTACTCACCTCAGTCTAATGGGGTGGCCGAAAGAAAGAACCGAACTCTAACTGATTTGGTTAACGCCATGTTAGACACATCGGGTCTTTCCAAGGAATGGTGGGGGGAGGCGCTAATGACCGTGTGTCATGTCCTAAACCGAGTTCCCACAAAGCATAAGACCATGACTCCATTTGAGGAATGGGAAAGGAAAAGGTTGAAACTCTCTTACCTACGTTCTTGGGGTTGTTTGGCGAAAGTCAATATACCAATTCCCAAGAAGCGCAAGCTTGGACCAAAAACCGTGGATTGTGTTCTTCTGGGCTATGCTTTTCATAGCATTGGGTATAGATTTTTGATAATAAAATCTGAGGTATCCGACATGCATGTTGGTACGATTATGGAGTCTAATGATGCAACTTTCTTTGAGGACATATTTCCTATGAAGGATATGTCAAGCTCATCAAATCAGGAGGTACCTATTCCATCTAGTGAGGAACTCACTGTAATTCCTGAACCCACCATTGCGATGGAACACGTTGAGAATCCTCTTGAGGGTAACAATGAAAATCCTGTAAGGAGTAATAGACAGAGGACTGCTAAGTCCTTTGGTGATGATTTCATTGTGTACCTTGTGGATGACACACCCAGGACTATTTCAGAAGCCTATGCATCTCCTGATGCTTACTACTGGAAGGAAGCTGTTCGTAGCGAGATGGATTCCATCTTAGCTAATGGGACCTGGGAGATCACTGACCGTCCTTATGGGTGCAAACCTGTAGGATGTAAGTGGGTGTTCAAGAAGAATCTTAGACCTGATGGTATGATTGAAAAGTACAAGGCACGCTTGTGGCTAAGGGTTATACCCAGAAAGAAGGTGAAGACTTCTTTGATACTTACTCACCCGTGGCTAGACTGACCACAATTCGGGTGCTACTATCACTGGCTGCCTCACATGGTCTTCTCGTTCATCAAATGGACGTTAAGACGGCTTTCCTCAATGGAGAGTTGAAGGAGGAAATTTACATGGATCAGCCAGATGGTTTTGTAGTACCTGGTCAAGAAGGAAAGGTGTGCAAGTTATTAAAGTCTTTATATGGCCTTAACCAACACTAGTAGAAAACGGAGCTTTAGCGCCGGTTCGTAAGGGCCTTTAGTGCCGGTTTCATAACCGGCACTAAAGGGTGGGCACTAAAGGCCCCCCCTTTAGTACCGGTTCGGCACGAACTGGCGCTAAAGTGCCACCACGTGGCGTGAGCTCGCGCCCTGGTATGGGGGACCTTTAGTACCGGTTGGTGTTACCAACCGGTACTAAAAGTTTTTTTTTGAAAATTTTTTATTTGAATTTTTTTTTCCGATTTTTAATTTTTCTGAATTATTTGATGATTTAGTCTCTAATCACCTCTCTTAACTGCTCAAGTGTGGATCACTCATTCCAAATCATCTAACTTCCCGACTGGTCACCCATCCCTCTCACTACTCTAGCCCGAGCACGCTTAACTTTCGGGTTCTATTCTCCTTCGCTTCCGAGTCTGCACTTGTTGTTTTCCTAATAATAGTAAGATGTCAATCCTATTAACCCTCAGGAGTTTAGCTTGAGCATGAAGTCACACATTTCACCGTTTGAGTTTGAAACTATTATTCTAAAAAAACAGTAATTATTTAGTAACGCTAATATTTCTTGAATAAGTTTGACCATAGTTTGACCACAGTTTGACCATAGTTTGACCAGATTTGACCAAAATTCAAAAAATTGAAATAATTATTTAGTAACACTAATATTCTTGAATAATTATGTAGTAACATTAATACTTCTTGAATAAGTAGTTTGACCAAATTTAACCAAAATTTTTTAAAAAAATTGAAATTTGACCATATCTTTTTTTCCTTTTCGAATTTGAGGATTCTAAAAAATTCCAAACAGGTCGTAGGCCATCTCCATCGGATGCGGATTTTCGTGCTGAATTTTTTGATATATTATACGTTTTTTTCCGACATCGTATGCAAAAGTTATAGCCGTTTTACATTTTCCCTACACTTTTTGCAAAACATGTCCAAATTTAAGTTTTCAAATCTTCCTAACTAGTAGATATAGTAATATAACTACCTTTCGAAGGATTTTATTTTTTTGAAGTTTTTATCATTTTCTTTTGATTTTTTC
>NC_041391.1:4458023-4476035 GCF_002162155.2 Triticum dicoccoides | reverse complement strand
GGTTCGTGGCACGAACCGGTACTAAAGGCTTGTCCCCTTTAGTACCGGCTCGTGGCACGAACCGGTACTATAGGTTAGGCCTTTAGTACCGGTTGGTAACACAAACCGGTACTAAAGGGGCTCGTGGGGACCCAGCCTGACGCCAGCCTACCACTACCCCTTTAGTACCGGTTTGTGGCACGAACCGGTACTAAAGGCTCAACACGAACCGGTACTATTGATCGCAGCCACGAACCGACACTATTGATCACATTAGTGACGGTTTTTTAGAAACCGGCACTAATGTGCTTCACATTTGACCCTTTTTCTACTAGTGCAAGCTCCTAAGGAGTGGCATGAGAAGTTCGAAAGAACATTAACTGCTGCCGGCTTTGTAGTAAATGATGGTGACAAGTGTGTGTACTATCGCCATGGTGGGGGCGAAGGTGTTATTCTTTGTCTGTATGTCGATGACATATTGATCTTTGGAACCAAACTTGATTTAATCAAGGAGGTTAAGGATTTCTTATCTCACTGTTTTGAGATGAAGGATCTAGGAGTAGCTGATGTTATCTTAAACATCAAGCTGTTGAGAGATGAGAATGGTGGGATCACACTGCTTCAGTCTCACTATGTGGAAAAGGTTTTGAGTCGTTTTGGGTATAGCGACTGCACGCCTTCTCCAACTCCATATGATGCTAGTGTGTTGCTTCGAAAGAATCGACGGATTGCTAGAGATCAACTGAGGTATTCTCAGATTATTGGCTCGCTTATGTATTTGGCGAGTGCCACGAGGCCTGACATCTCTTTTGCTGTGAGCAAGCTGAGTCGGTTTGTGTCAAAACCGGGAGATGATCATTGGCGTGCGCTTGAGAGAGTTATGTGCTACTTGAAGGGCACTGCGAGCTATGGGATTCACTACACCGGGTATCCAAGGGTACTGGAGGGTTATAGTGACTCGAACTGGATATCTGATGCTGATGAGATTAAGGCCACAAGTGGTTATGGTTTTACACTTGGTGGTGGCGCTGTTTCCTGGAAGTCTTGCAAGCAGACCATCTTAACGAGGTCAACTATGGAAGCAGAACTCATAGCATTAGACACTGCCACTGTTGAAGCAGAGTGGCTTCGTGAGCTATTGATGGACTTACCTATGGTTGAAAAACCAATACCCCCTATCCTGATGAACTGTGATAATCAAACTGTGATCATCAAGATAAACAGTTCCAAGGACAATATGAAGTCCTCAAGGCATGTGAAGAGGAGATTAAAATCTGTGAGGAAACTGAGGAACTCCAGAGTTATTACGTTGGATTATATCCAAACGTCGAAAAACTTGGCAGATCCCTTCACAAAGGGTCTATCACGTAATGTGATAGATAATGCATCGATGGAGATGGGTTTGAGACCCACCGCATGAGTTGTCCATAGTGGTAACCCACTCTATGTGATCGGAGATCCCGTGAAGTAGAAGTGGGAGACAAGCTGTTGGTCAGCTGAGAGGAGAGTATCCTTATTTTAATTATCCCACTCTGTAAAGATGCAATACTCTCCTGATCTGCATGGCAGGTTGATATCTATCTTAATGTGTTCCAAGTGGCTTATTTGAGTAAGCAGAGATGTTGTCCTGCAGAGCATCTCCTGAGGAACACACCTATATGAATTTGACTGTTAACGTCGCAGTCTGTGAGAAGTGGGTGCTCTCTTTTAAATTCATGAAAGGCCCTGGAGTACGACGTATACGCTCCACCCGCGGGGAAGCCTTGCGGCTGCCCAGTACCGGTCAAGAATTTGTGTGAAACTAGTCTCGCAGAAAACTTGTAGTTCAAGGCATAGTCCACTATTCAAGTTGTGATCTAGTGTAGCATAAATTTCTAAGTGGAAGTTCAACTTCACAGTCTCCACTAAGCACCGGTATATAAACAATGTTTTGGAACCAAATTGTGAAATGTGCCAATGAGACTTTGTGGGGGAATGTTGGAATTTGCTAGTGGGCTTTTGGCCCAAAGCCCAACTAAATTTCTGAAATTCTCTTGGCCCATTCATGCACACATGTGAGTGGAGTGAGTGAGGCTAAAGTTTAGTCCCACCTCATAAGTTGAGATTGAGTTGCACCTCTTTATAAGGTGAGCTCTCCTACCACTTGTATGAGCATGAGAAGAGGAGACCTACACGCGCGCTCCTCCTCCTCGCTCGCCTCGCCACGCCACGCCACGCCTCGTCACGACGCGCCGCACCGCGCCGCGGGTTGCGGGATTGAGCCGAGCCGAGGACAGAGCTATGCACATTGTCTATATTTTTGCTGCTCAGGAAAAATTAATTTGTCATTAATTAATAATTAACGGACGCGTTAATTACTGAACCGTTTCCGATTCTTTTGGATCGTGACGACTCGGACGTGGGGTTTACTCCCACGACCTACCCGGCCCGCACTATATAGTAAGGCAGACGTCTACCCTAGCCGCCGCCGCTTCGTATGGTTTCTCACCACCGTTCCAGTCCATTGCGCCGCCGATCAAGTCTTCTCCATCCTTCCTTTCGGCGTGCACCGGGAGAAGGGACAGCAGGCCTCCGGAACCCCGCCTCTCGTGATCCTGTACGGGAGAGGGGCGATCAGGTTTTTGGGGAGCGCACACGCGCGACTGCTGGCAGCGACGACTTCGCGAACGACGACTTCTTCCCCGATATCGGCAACCTCATCCTCGACGACATGGGCGACAACGTCAACGCCGGCGGTGCTGCTCCCGCTGCACCGTACGTGATTTTATCTTTCCTATTCGAGATCGTGGTAGAATTCATGTTTCTAGTATGTGCCCTAGATGTGATCTGTTCATCTGCTATGCTAGTTCGCATGACTAGTTCAATCTCTGCTACCGTAGTCATGATTTATTTTCTGTTTATTCGGATTAAATCTCGTAGTAATTTGCTCATATTTTCAACAATCCAAAAACCTGATTTTAGGCAATTTACTCCGAGTGGTTTTGCTGCGCATCTGAAGCCGCCTGCCTTTAAGGGGGCGTAATATAAGAGGTGGCGCACGATAGCAGTCTACAGGTTTCAGACCATGGGCTGGTATGACGCCACTAAGGGTAAGCCTGAGGGCGATCTTAATCCAGCACAGCTGGAAGCTTTTGAGAAGATCGATACTCTCTTTAAAGGCGCTCTTCTGGGTGTTCTTGATGATTCTATTGTGGATTCGTATATGTCGTTTGACAACGGCAAGGACATGTGGGCTGCGCTCGAGGCCAAGTTTGGTGCCTCGGATGCCGGTAGCGAGTTGTACGTCATGGAGCAATTCTATGACTACAAGATGACTGATGAGCGCTCTGTTGTATAGCAGGCTCATGAGATACAGTCGCTCGCAAAACAACTTGAGCACTTCAAGTGTGTGTTGCCGGACAAATTTGTTCCCAGAGGCATTATTGCCAAGCTTCCACCTTCGTGGAACAATTTTGCTACTTCCCTGAAACACAAGAGACAGGAGTTTTCCGTTGCGGATCTCATTGGTACTCTTGATGTTGAAGAGAAGGCGAGAGCAAAGGACACACGTGCTCGAGTTACCGAGGGAGCTTCTAGTGCCCACATGGTACAGAAGAAGAACTTCCAGCCCAATAAGTTCAAAAACAACAAGAACAAAACTCAGGGGAAAGGCAAGTTTGATACAAAGAACAAGCCATCACATTCTACCAACTTCAAGAAGAATTCTCATAAGAAGGGGAAGGGACTTTGCCATGTCTGCGGTGATCCTAATCACTAGGCTCCGAAGTGTCCTAACCGCTTTGAGGAGCGCGAACATGAGAAGGGCGGCAAGTCCGCTAATGTTGTCATCGGTGATACTGATATGAAGGAATCAGGGTACGGTATTTTTCCTACCATCCTTTCAGTATTTCAATCCCCTGATTGGTTAATTGACACCGGTGCCAATGTACATGTTTGTGCTGACGCCTCCATGTTTTCTTCTTACCAGGCCACAAGGACTTCTCCCGTGCTGATGGGGAACGGGTCACATGCCATCGTTCGAGGTGTTGGTACGGTCGATCTGAAGTTTACTTCGGGGAAGACCGTGCGTCTGAAGAACGTTCATCATGTGCCGTCCATCAATAAAAATCTCGTTAGCGGTTCCCGTCTATGTCGAGATGGTTTTAAGTTGGTTTTTGAGTCCAATAAAGTTGTAATTTCCAAGTGTGGACAATTTGTTGGAAAAGGCTATGAGTGCGGAGGCTTGTTCCGCCTATCTTTGTCAGATATTTGCACTAAAGTTATTAATAATGTTTGCCACAATAATGAGTCAGATATTTGGCATGCATGACTTTGTCATATTAACTTTGGTTGCATGACGCGGCTAGCCAATATGAATTTAATTCCGAAAATCTCTACTATCAAAGACTCTAAGTGCCAAGTATGTGTGCAAGCTAAACAACCTCGCAAGTCCCATAAGACTGCAGAGGCAAGAGACTTGGTGCCACTAGAATTTATACATTCGGATCTTTGTGAGATGAATGGTGTGTTGACAAAAGGTGGAAAGAGATATTTCATGACGTTGATTGATGACTCCACTAGATATTGTTATGTGTATCTTCTGAAATCAAAAGATGAGGCTTTAACTTTCTTCAAAAACTATAAAGCTGAGGCAGAGAACCAACTTGATCGAAAAATTAAACGGCTTAGGTCCGATCGTGGTGGAGAGTATTTTTCCAATGAATTTGATCTGTTTTGTGCAGAACATGGTATAATCCATGAGAGGACGCCTCCCTACTCACCTCAGTCTAATGGCGTGGCCGAAAGAAAGAACCGAACTCTAATTGATTTGGTTAACGCCATGTTAGACACATTGGGTCTTTCCAAGGAATGGTGGGGGGAGGCGCTAATGACCGTGTGTCATGTCCTAAACCGAGTTCCCACAAAGCATAAGACCATGACTCCATTTGAGGAATGGGAAAGGAAAAGGTTGAAACTCTCTTACCTACGTTCTTGGGGTTGTTTGGCGAAAGTCAATATACCAATTCCCAAGAAGCGCAAGCTTGGACCAAAAACCGTGGATTGTGTTCTTCTGGGCTATGCTTTTCATAGCATTGGGTATAGATTTTTGATAATAAAATCTGAGGTATCCGACATGCATGTTGGTACGATTATGGAGTCTAATGATGTAACTTTCTTTGAGGACATATTTCCTATGAAGGATATGTCAAGCTCATCAAATCAGGAGATACCTATTCCATCTAGTGAGGAACTCACTGTAATTCCTGAACCCACCATTGCGATGGAACACGTTGAGAATCCTCTTGAGGGTAATAATGAAAATCCTGTAAGGAGTAATAGACAGAGGACTGCAAAGTCCTTTGGTGATGATTTCATTGTGTACCTTGTGGATGACACACCCAGGACTATTTCAGAAGCCTATGCATCTCCTGATGCTGACTACTGGAAGGAAGCTGTTCGTAGCGAGATGGATTCCATCTTAGCTAACGGGACCTGGGAGATCACTGACCGTCCTTATGGGTGCAAACCTGTAGGATGTAAGTGGGTGTTCAAGAAGAATCTTAGACCTGATGGTACGATTGAAAAGTACAAGGCACGGCTTGTGGCTAAGGGTTATACCCAGAAAGAAGGTGAAGACTTCTTTGATACTTACTCACCCATGGCTAGACTGACCACAATTCGGGTGCTACTATCACTGGCTGCCTCACATGGTCTTCTCGTTCATCAAATGGACGTTAAGACGGCTTTCCTCAATGGAGAGTTGAAGGAGGAAATTTACATGGATCAGCCAGATGGTTTTGTAGTACCTGGTCAAGAAGGAAAGGTGTGCAAGTTATTAAAGTCTTTATATGGCCTTAAGCAACACTAGTAGAAAATGGAGCTTTAGCGCCGGTTCGTAAGGGCCTTTAGTGCCGGTTTCATAACCGGCACTAAAGGGTGGGCACTAAAGGCCCCCCCCCTTTAGTACCGGTTCGGCACGAACTGGCGCTAAAGTGCCACCACGTGGCGTGAGCTCGCGCCCTGGTATGGGGGACCTTTAGTACCGGTTGGTGTTACCAACCGGTACTAAAAGTTATTTTTTGAAATTTTTTTATTTGAAATTTTTTTTGAATTTTTTTTCCGATTTTTAATTTTTCTGAATTATTTGATGATTTAGTCTCTAATCACCTCTCTTAACTGCTCAAGTGTGGATCACTCATTCCAAATCATCTAACTTCCCGACTGGTCACCCATCCCTCTCACTACTCTAGCCCGAGCACGCTTAACTTTCGGGTTCTATTCTCCTTCGCTTCCGAGTCTGCACTTGTTGTTTTCCTGATAATAGTAAGATGTCAATCCTATTAACCCTCAGGAGTTTAGCTTGAGCATGAAGTCACACATTTCACCGTTTGAGTTTGAAACTATTATTCTAAAAAACAGTAATTATTTAGTAACGCTAATATTTCTTGAATAAGTTTGACCATAGTTTGACCACAGTTTGACCATAGTTTGACCAGATTTGACCAAAATTCAAAAAATTGAAATAATTATTTAGTAAAACTAATATTCTTGAATAATTATGTAGTAACATTAATACTTCTTGAATAAGTAGTTTGACCAAATTTAACCAAAATTTTTTAAAAAAATTGAAATTTGACCATATCTTTTTTTCCTTTTCGAATTTGAGGATTCTAGAAAATTCCAAACAGGTCGTAGGCCGTCTCCATCGGATGCGGATTTTCGTGCTGAATTTTTTGATATATTATACGTTTTTTTCCGACATCGTATGCAAAAGTTATAGCCATTTTACATTTTCCCTACACTTTTTGCAAAACATGTCCAAATTTAAGTTTTCAAATCTTCCTAACTAGTAGATATAGTAATATAACTACCTTTCGAAGGATTTTATTTTTTGAAGTTTTTATCATTTTCTTTTGATTTTTTCAAAACTGAAATGGCAATATACCGAGGGGGGGGGGTAGAGTTTGAAAATTGGCCCCTTTAGTACCGGTTCGTGGCACGAACCGGTACTAAAGGCTTGTCCCCTTTAGTACCGGTTCGTGGCACGAACCGGTACTATAGGTTAGGCCTTTAGTACCGGTTGGTAACACAAACCGGTACTAAAGGGGCTCGTGGGGACCCGGCCTGACGCCAGCCTACCACTACCCCTTTAGTACCGGTTTGTGGCACGAACCGGTACTAAAGGCTCAACACGAACCGGTACTATTGATCGCAGCCACGAACCGGCACTATTGATCACATTAGTGCCAGTTTTTTTACAAACCGGCACTAATGTGCTTCACATTTGACCCTTTTTCTACTAGTGCAAGCTCCTAAGGAGTGGCATGAGAAGTTCGAAAGAACATTAACTGCTGCCGGCTTTGTAGTAAATGATGGTGACAAGTGTGTGTACTATCGCCATGGTGGGGGCGAAGGTGTTATTCTTTGTCTGTATGTCGACGACATATTGATCTTTGGAACCAAACTTGATTTAATCAAGGAGGTTAAGGATTTCTTATCTCGCTGTTTTGAGATGAAGGATCTAGGAGTAGCTGATGTTATCTTAAACATCAAGCTGTTGAGAGATGAGAATGGTGGGATCACACTGCTTCAGTCTCACTATGTGGAAAAGGTTTTGAGTCGTTTTGGGTATAGCGACTGCACGCCTTCTCCAACTCCATATGATGCTAGTGTGTTGCTTCGAAAGAATCGACGGATTGCTAGAGATCAACTGAGGTATTCTCAGATTATTGGCTCGCTTATGTATTTGGCGAGTGCCACGAGGCCTGACATCTCTTTTGCTGTGAGCAAGCTGAGTCGGTTTGTGTCAAAACCGGGAGATGATCATTGGCGTGCGCTTGAGAGAGTTATGTGCTACTTGAAGGGCACTGCGAGCTATGGGATTCACTACACCGGGTATCCAAGGGTACTGGAGGGTTATAGTGACTCGAACTGGATATCTGATGCTGATGAGATTAAGGCCACAAGTGGTTATGTTTTTACACTTGGTGGTGGCGCTGTTTCCTGGAAGTCTTGCAAGCAGACCATCTTAACGATGTCAACTATGGAAGCAGAACTCACAGCATTAGACACTGCCACTGTTGAAGCAGAGTGGCTTCGTGAGCTATTGATGGACTTACCTATGGTTGAAAAACCAATACCCCCTATCCTGATGAACTGTGATAATCAAACTGTGATCGTCAAGATAAACAGGTCCAAGGACAATATGAAGTCCTCAAGGCATGTGAAGAGGAGATTAAAATCTGTCAGGAAACTGAGGAACTCCAGAGTTATTACGTTGGATTATATCCAAACGTCGAAAAACTTGGCAGATCCCTCCACAATGGGTCTATCACATAATGTGATAGATAATGCATCGATGGAGATGGGTTTGAGACCCACCGCATGAGTTGTCCATAGTGGTAACCCACTCTATGTGATCGGAGATCCCGTGAAGTAGAAGTGGGAGACAAGCTGTTGGTCAGCTGAGAGGAGAGTATCCTTATTTTAATTATCCCACTCTGTAAAGATGCAATACTCTCCTGATCTGCATGGCAGGTTGATATCTATCTTAATGTGTTCCAAGTGGCTTATTTGAGTAAGCAGAGATGTTGTCCTGCAGAGCATCACCTGAGGAATACACCTATATGAATTTGACTGTTAACGTCGCAGTCTGTGAGAAGTGGGTGCTCTCTAATAAATTCATGAAAGGCCCTGGAGTACGACGTATACGCTCCACCCACGGGGAAGCCTTGCGGCTGCCCAGTACCGGTCAAGAATTTGTGTGAAACTAGTCTCGCAGAAAACTTGTAGTTCAAGGCATAGTCCACTATTCAAGTTGTGATCTAGTGTAGCATAAATTTCTAAGTGGAAGTTCAACTTCATAGTCTCCACTAAGCACCGGTATATAAACAATGTTTTGGAACCAAATGGTGAAATGTGCCAATGAGACTTTGTGGGGGATTGTTGGAATTTGCTAGTGGGCTTTTGGCCCAAAGCCCAACTAAATTTCTGAAATTCTCTTGACCCATTCATGCACACATGTGAGTGGAGTGAGTGAGGCTAAAGTTTAGTCCCACCTCATAAGTTGAGAGAGAGTTGCACCTCTTTATAAGGTGAGCTCTCCTACCACTTCTATGAGCATGAGAAGAGGAGACCTACACGCGCGCTCCTCCTCCTCGCTCGCCTCGCCACGCCACGCCTCGTCACGACGCGCCGCGGGTTGCGGGATTGAGCCGAGCCGAGGACAGAGCTATGCACGTTGTCTATATTTTTGCTGCTCGGGAAAAATTAATGAGTCATTAATTAATAATTAACGGACGCGTTAATTACTGAACCGTTTTTGATTCTTTTGGATCGTGACGACTCGGACATGGGGTTTACTCCCACGACCTACCCGGCCCGCACTATATAGTAAGGCAGACGTCTACCCTAGCCGCCGCCGCATCGTATGGTTTCTCACCACCGTTCTAGTCCATTGCGCCGCCGATCAAGTCTTCTCCATCCTTCCTTTCGGCGTGCACCGGGAGAAGGGACAGCAGGCCTCCAGAACCCCGCCTCTCGTGATCCTGTACGGGAGAGGGGTGATCAGGTTTTTGGGGAGCGCACTCGCGTGACTGCTGGGACGACTTCGTGAATGACGACTTCTTCCCCGATCTCGGCAACCTCATCCTCGACGACATGGGCAACAACGTCAACGCCGGCGGTGCTGCTCCCGCTGCACCGTACGTGATTCTATCTTTCCTGTTCGAGTTCGTGGTAGAATTCATGTTTCTAGTATGTGCCCTAGATGTGATCTATTCATCTGCTATGCTAGTTCGCATGATTAGTTCAATCTCTGATACTGTAGTCATGATTTATTTTCTGTTTATTCGGATTAAATCTCGTAGTAATTTGCTCATATTTTCAACAATCCGAAAACCTGATTTTAGGCAATTTACTCCGAGTGGTTTTGCTGCGCATCTGAAGCCTCCTGCCTTTAAGGGGGCGCAATATAAGAGGTGGCGCACGAGAGCAGTCTACTGGTTTCAGACCATGGGCTGCTATGACGCCACTAAGGGCAAGCCTGAGGGCGATTTTAATCCAGCACAGCTGGAAGCTTTTGAGAAGATCGATACTCTCTTTAAAGGCGCTCTTCTGGGTGTTCTTGATGATTCTATTGTGGATTCGTATATGTCGTTTGACAATGGCAAGGACATGTGGGCTGCGCTCGAGGCCAAGTTTGGTGCCTCGGATGCCGGTAGCGAGTTGTACGTCATGGAGCAATTCTATGACTACAAGATGACTGATGAGCGCTCTGTTGTACAGTAGGCTCATGAGATACAGTCGCTCGCAAAACAACTTGAGCACTTCAAGTGTGTGTTGCCGGACAAATTTGTTGCCAGAGGCATTATTGCCAAGCTTCCACCTTCGTGGAACAATTTTGCTACTTCCCTGAAACACAAGAGACAGGAGTTTTCCGTTGCGGATCTCATTGGTACTCTTGATGTTGAAGAGAAGGCGAGAGCAAAGGACACACGTGCTCGAGTTACCGAGGGAGCTTCTAGTGCCCACATGGTACAGAAGAAGAACTTCCAGCCCAATAAGTTCAAAAACAACAAGAACAAAACTCAGGGGAAAGGCAAGTTTGATACAAAGAACAAGCCATCACATTCTACCAACTTCAAGAAGAATTCTCATAAGAAGGGGAAGGGACTTTGCCATGTCTGCGGTGATCCTAATCACTGGGCTCCGAAGTGTCCTAACCGCTTTGAGGAGCGCGAACATGAGAAGGGCGGCAAGTCCGCTAATGTTGTCATCGGTGATACTGATATGAAGGAATCAGGGTACGGTATTTTTCCTACCATCCTTTCAGTATTTCAATCCCCTGATTGGTTAATTGACACCGGTGCCAATGTACATGTTTGTGCTGACGCCTCCATGTTTTCTTCTTACCAGGCCACAGGGACTTCTCCCGTGCTGATGGGGAACGGGTCACATGCCATCGTTCGAGGTGTTGGTACGGTCGATCTGAAGTTTACTTCGGGGAAGACCGTGCGTCTGAAGAACGTTCATCATGTGCCGTCCATCAATAAAAATCTCGTTAGCGGTTCCCATCTATGTCGAGATGGTTTTAAGTTGGTTTTTGAGTCCAATAAAGTTGTAATTTCCAAGTGTGGACAATTTGTTGGAAAAGGCTATGAGTGCGGAGGCTTGTTCCGCCTATCTTTGTCAGATATTTGCACTAAAGTTATTAATAATGTTTGCCACAATAATGAGTCAGATATTTGGCATGCATGACTTTGTCATATTAACTTTGGTTGCATGACGCGGCTAGCCAATATGAATTTAATTCCGAAAATCTCTACTGTCAAAGGCTCTAAGTGCCAAGTATGTGTGCAAGCTAAACAACCTCGCAAGTCCCATAAGACTGCAGAGGCAAGAGACTTGGCGCCACTATAGCTTATACATTCAGATCTTTGTGAGATGAATGGCGTGTTGACAAAAGGTGGAAAGAGATATTTCATGACGTTGATTGATGACTCCACTAGATATTGTTATGTGTATCTTCTGAAATCAAAAGATGAGGCTTTAAATTTCTTCAAAAACTATAAAGCTGAGGCAGAGAACCAACTTGATCGAAAAATTAAACGGCTTAGGTCCGATCGTGGTGGAGAGTATTTTTCCAATGAATTTGATCTGTTTTGTGCGGAACATGGTATAATCCAGAGGACGCCTCCCTACTCACCTCAGTCTAATGGGGTGGCCGAAAAAAAGAACCGAACTCTAACTGATTTGGTTAATGCCATGTTAGACACATCGGGTCTTTCCAAGGAATGGTGGGGGGAGGCGCTAATGACCGCGTGTCATGTCCTAAACCGAGTTCCCACAAAGCATAAGACCATGACTCCATTTGAGGAATGGGAAAGGAAAAGGTTGAAACTCTCTTACCTACGTTCTTGGGGTTGTTTGGCGAAAGTCAATATACCAATTCCCAAGAAGCGCAAGCTTGGACCAAAAACCGTGGATTGTGTTCTTCTGGGCTATGCTTTTCATAGCATTGGCTATAGATTTTTGATAATAAAATCTGAGGTATCCGACATGCATGTTGTTACGATTATGGAGTCTAATGATGCAACTTTCTTTGAGGACATATTTCCTATGAAGGATATGTCAAGCTCATCAAATCAGGAGATACCTATTCCATCTAGTGAGGAACTGACTGTAATTCCTGAACCCACCATTGCGATGGAACACATTGAGAATCCTCTTGAGGGTAACAATGAAAATCCTGTAAGGAGTAAGAGACAGAGGACTGCAAAGTCCTTTGGTGATGATTTCATTGTGTACCTTGTGGATGACACACCCAGGACTATTTCAGAAGCCTATGCATCTCCTGATGCTGACTACTAGAAGGAAGCTGTTCGTAGCGAGATGGATTCCATCTTAGCTAACGGGACCTGGGAGATCACTGACCGTCCTTATGGGTGCAAACCTGTAGGATGTAAGTGGGTGTTCAAGAAGAAGCTTAGACCTGATGGTACGATTGAAAAGTACAAGGCACGGCTTGTGGCTAAGGGTTATACCCAGAAAGAAGGTGAAGACTTCTTTGATACTTACTCACCCGTGGCTAGACTGACCACAATTCGGGTGCTACTATCACTGGCTGCCTCACATGGTCTTCTCGTTCATCAAATGGACGTTAAGACGGCTTTCCTCAATGAAGAGTTGAAGGAGGAAATTACATGGATCAGCCAGATGGTTTTGTAGTACCTGGTCAAGAAGGAAAGGTGTGCAAGTTATTAAAGTCTTTATATGGCCTTAAGCAAGCTCCTAAGGAGTGGCATGAGAAGTTCGAAAGAACATTAACTACTGCCAGCTTTGTAGTAAATGATGGTGACAAGTGTGTGTACTATCGCCATGGTGGGGGCGAAGGTGTTATTCTTTGTCTGTATGTCGATCACATATTGATCTTTGGAACCAAACTTGATTTAATCAAGGAGGTTAAGGATTTCTTATCTCGCTGTTTTGAGATGAAGGATCTAGGAGTAGCTGATGTTATCTTAAACATCAAGCTGTTGAGAGATGAGAATGGTGGGATCACACTGCTTCAGTCTCACTATGTGGAAAAGGTTTTGAGTCGTTTTGGGTATAGCGACTGCACGCCTTCTCCAACTCCATATGATGCTAGTGTGTTGCTTTGAAAGAATCAACGGATTGCTAGAGATCAACTGAGGTATTCTCAGATTATTGGCTCGCTTATGTATTTGGCGAGTGCCACGAGGCCTGACATCTCTTTTGCTGTGAGCAAGCTGAGTCGGTTTGTGTCAAAACCGGGAGATGATCATTGGCGTGCGCTTGAGAGAGTTATGCGCTACTTGAAGGGCACTGCGAGCTATGTGATTCACTACACCGGGTATCCAAGGGTACTGGAGGGTTATAGTGACTCGAACTGGATATCTGATGCTGATGAGATTAAGGCCACAAGTGGTTATGTTTTTACACTTGGTGGTGGCGCTGTTTCCTGGAAGTCTTGCAAGCAGACCATCTTAACGAGGTCAACTATGGAAGCAGAACTCACAGCATTAGACACTGCCACTGTTGAAGCAGAGTGGCTTCGTGAGCTATTGATGGACTTACCTATGGTTGAAAAACCAATACCCCCTATCCTGATGAACTGTGATAATCAAACTATGATCGTCAAGATAAACAGTTCTAAGGACAATATGAAGTCCTCAAGGCATGTGAAGAGGAGATTAAAATCTGTCAGGAAACTGAGGAACTTCGGAGTTATTACGTTGGATTATATCCAAACGTCGAAAAACTTGGCAGATCCCTTCACAAAGGGTCTATCACGTAATGTGATAGATAATGCATCGATGGAGATGGGTTTGAGACCCACCGCATGAGTTGTCCATAGTGGTAACCCACTCTATGTGATCGGAGATCCCGTGAAGTAGAAGTGGGAGACAAGCTGTTGGTCAGCTGAGAGGAGAGTATCCTTATTTTAATTATCCCACTCCGTGAAGATGCAATACTCTCCTGATCTTCATGGCAGGTTGATATCTATCTTAATGTGTTCCAAGTGGCTTATTTGAGTAAGCAGAGATGTTGTCCCGCAGAGCATCTCCTGAGGAACACACCTGTATGAATTTGACTGTTAACGTCGCAGTCTGTGAGAAGTGGGTGCTCTCTAATAAATTCATGAAAGGCCCTGGAGTACGCCGTATACGCTCCACCCGCGGGGAAGCCTTGCGGCAGCCCAGTACCGGTCAAGAATTTGTGTGAAACTAGTCTCGCAGAAAACTTGTAGTTCAAGGCATAGTCCACTATTCAAGTTGTGATCTAGTGTAGCATAAATCTCTAAGTGGAAGTTCAACTTCACAGTCTCCACTAAGCACCGGTATATAAACAATGTTTTGGAACCAAATGGTGAAATGTGCCAATGAGACTTTGTGGGGGATTGTTGGAATTTGCTAGTGGGCTTTTGGCCCAAAGCCCAACTAAATTTCTGAAATTCTCTTGGCCCATTCATGCACACATGTGAGTGGAGTGAGTGAGGCTAAAGTTTAGTCCCACCTCATAAGTTGAGAGAGAGTTGCACCTCTTTATAAGGTGAGCTCTCCTACCACTTGTATGAGCATGAGAAGAGGAGACCTACACGCGCGCTCCTCCTCCTCGCTCGCCTCGCCACGCCACGCCTCGCCACGACGCGCCGCGGGTTGCGGGATTGAGCCGAGCCGAGGACAGAGCTATGCACGTTGTCTATATTTTTGCTGCTCGGGAAAAATTAATGAGTCATTAATTAATAATTAACGGACGCGTTAATTACTGAACCGTTTTTGATTCTTTTGGATCGTGACGACTCGGACGTGGGGTTTACTCCCACGACCTACCCGGCCCGCACTATATAGTAAGGCAGACGTCTACCCTAGCCGCCGCCGCTTCGTATGGTTTCTCACCACCATTCCAGTCGTGGGGTTTACTCCCACGACCTACCCGGCCCGCACTATATAGTAAGGCAGACGTCTACCCTAGCCGCCGCCGCTTCGTATGGTTTCTCACCACCGTTCCAGTCCATTGCACCGCCGAACAAGTCTTCTCCATCCTTCCTTTCGGCGTGCACCGGGAGAAGGGACAGCAGGCCTCCGGAACCCCGCCTCTCGTGATCCTGTACGGGAGAGGGGCGATCATGTTTTTGGGGAGCGCACTCGCGCGACTGCTGGCAGCGACGACTTCTTCCCCGATCTCGGCAACCTCATCCTCGACGACATGGGCGACAACGTCAACGCCGGCGGTGCTGCTCCCGCTGCACCGTACGTGATTCTATCTTTCCTATTCGAGATCGTGGTAGAATTCATGTTTCTAGTATGTGCCCTAGATGTGATCTGTTCATCTGCTATGCTAGTTCGCATGATTAGTTCAATCTCTGCTATTGAAGTCATGATTTATTTTCTGTTTATTCGGATTAAATCTCGTAGTAATTTGCTCATATTTTCAACAGGTATACTATCCTCCCTCCGTTCCTAAATGTAAGTCTTTCTAGAGTTTTAAAATGAACTAGCACATATGGATGTATATAGACATCTTTTAGAGTGTAGATTCAGTCATTTTGTTTCTTATGTACTTAGTCACTTGTTGAAAGACAAATATTTAGAAAGGAAAGGAGTACATGTAAGGGAATATGAGACGCTATATTAGAGAGCATTATTATACCAACACAAGGAAACAAAAACATGTCTCGTTTGAGATAGATAGATATATATGGTCAACCTCAAAAAAAAAAAGATAGATATATATGGTCCACGCGGAGCTAGCTCGGTGGGATGCTTGATGTACGTATGGTAATGCATGGCAACTACTCGCACCAACTAGCAGCAGTACGTGTGTGTGATGTTACACCTGAACTAATCATCCTCCGCCTTAAACTCCCTTGCGTCCTTGTCTCTTACCAGCGGAAATGTTATGTTACGTACGTGGACCATGCGATCGAGCTGCATCATTATCCGTCGGATCCCTGATGGCTGCGTTGCATTGATGCATGCAGGTGATCCAGCACGCGCGCTGTCTCTTTAATTACTAATTATTAAGTGTCGTATGTGCACACGAACGAACCTAAGTAGGTTAGCTCTGCACTCCACGCCTCCCCTGGTACACAGATATTGGGCGAATGATGTGATCGTGCACGTTACAAGTGCATTCCAGTCTAGGAATGTAACGGCATGCTAGTATAATTAAGGAGTAGTATGTCAAGTATTTGCTTGATTTGCACTCTCATCTCATCATCTGGGCAGTCGGTGAAACGCTTCAAGTGAGCTCACGCACAGGCTGGCTTCCGTGGCGTTGCTGGAACAATGATAATCTACTGAGGCCATCATTTTTGTGAGCTCGCTTTTGGTAATAGTGGATCCATCCCTCCTCCATTACATCTTTCTTACTTTTTACCCCACGAGCACGGGATTACAGTCTGGACTAGCCTGGACGCGCACACGCACGCTCCCCTCCCCGCCGGTGTCCCCTTGCGACTTGTCCGTGGCATCGCTGGGCCGGATCGAGGGCCGAGGTCATGGCGATACAGCCGTAGAGGGACCGGTGCAGGCTGCAACCCATGTCGGGGCATCGATCCCGATAAAGCTTCTGCATCGATCGTGTCGTGCAAAAAGGCGAACGATTGGACTCGGCGGCTGAGCTTGGTCTGGGTTTACATATCGGAGAAACCATAACCGAGCGACCCATTTCGTCTGTTGCCGCGGACAAAAACGCTGACCCAACACGCCGATCTATTCTTAAAATTTGTCTGTTTCCCGTCCGTGCGGACTTGTGTTTGAAATGCGTCGGCACGGACGTGAAACGGACGCTCCACGCGTCCCCTCAGTATTCTCCGTGGACTCACTTGGTGACCGCCCAACCATCACCCGAGGTCATTATTTATGGCGACCGCCGACACCGGGCCCACGCATCGGCCGGTGGAATCGCTGGACCTGATCGAGGGCCGAGGTCCGGCCTCGGTCATGGGCGATACAACCGTAGAGGAGCCGGTGCAGGCTGCGCGGCTGCAACCGATGTCGGGCATCGATCCCGATAAAGCTTCTGCGTCGATTGGATCGTGCAAAAAGGTGAACACCATAGTTCGGCGATTGGACTCGGCGGCTGAGCTTCGTTTGGGTGTGCGTATCTCCGGCGAGGATTATTAGCCCAACTCCAACGCATCACCCCATCCGGTCTAGGTGTATTTGTTTGGGTCCAAAGGGACAGAAGGCACGGCTCAATGCGTTACACTATCCTTATTTTTTTCCGTTTGGCGTCCGGCCCGCTTCATTTCCGGCGCAAAATTGCGTCTGATTTGTGTTCATGCGAACGGCGAACGGATGCCCATGTGCCCGCTCCTCGTCCGCCTCGGGCCCACCTGTCGGCCAACCACCTACCTCCCACCAGCCACATTTACTGCGCTCGAGTGGACGGAACCGCCTGCCAACCACCCATCCACAACAATCGTTGTCCTTCTTAATGTGGAAGCCGTGGACCGACGAGTCCACGCTTTCACTCCCGTTCCCGTGTGCCTCCTCGAAGCCCGAAACCAAATCCTAGCTCCTCCTCGCCGCTCCTCCTCTTCTTCTCCACCTCCTCGTCGGCTGCCATGGTCTGTTGGAACTCCGGCTGCAAGGAGAGGCACGACCACAAGGCCGGGTCGTCCTCCGGTCATCGCCGCTACACCAACTCCCCACCGGCCGTGTTTACCATCTCGCCACTGTCGGCCCCGCAATGCATTCAACCCTACATCGGCGCCGACATCTGCCAGCGCTATTGGGAGACGTCAACGCCCCTCCCATGGAGCGATGTCCACTCCCAACAATTAGCATATCTGATACGTATCCAACGTATCTATAATTTATGAAGTATCCATGCCATGTTTACAACAATTTTATATGGTTTTGGTATGATTTGATTAGAACTAATCTGGACTGACGCTGTTTTCAGCAGAACTACCGTGGTGTCGTTTTTTATGCAGAAATAAAAGTTTTCGGAATGGGTTGACATTTTACGGTGAATTTTATAGACCAAAAGAGACCCCCGAAGCACAAGAGCTGGCTCAGG
>NC_041391.1:4394820-4457830 GCF_002162155.2 Triticum dicoccoides | reverse complement strand
TCACCTCGGGCATCCCCTTGATGTGAAACCGACACCAAAAATTCTTATAAATACCCAAACCTCCAAAAAGAACCCTCGATCGGAAGTTCTGCGGCCTCAAGCCTCTGTAGCCACGACATATAACGACAAGTTGTTGTAAATAGAAGCCGGGCACGTCCATAAGCCCATTTGTCGACCTGAAACTTCTTTTTTTTTGTTCAACATATCCATCCGTGAGAAATTTCTTGTTGAAAAACTTAAGCCTCATGGACAATAGTGACCTCGCATTCAACAGGAAGAATGTGACAAAGTTTCTATTTTGCCTGATTGGACGCATAACCTTTGATCATTATTGTCCTCAAACAAATGTCATGAGAACTGAGAAAATCCCAGTGCTTATTACGCCACCGATTGGTTATATGTTTTTCTCCATGTGTTGCTGCCTACGTAGACATGAAGATTGAAAATAGTTAAGGTCTAAGTAAAGAGTATGTCGATAGAGCGACAGCTGAACGGTAATTCTAGCACAATATATATGGGCTTTCAATGTGCATGAAATAATCACCTCTGTATACAAATTCTTCAGACATGGAAAGCATCACAGTAGGCCAATAATTGTGTTCAGATCAATACTAAACATTTCGATATATAAGATCTTGACAGAATCCAACACCATTGATAAACTACTTATGGAAGAACTCTTCATTGAGCATATAACATAGTATTAGTATCCAAAGTGTACTCCAAGATGATATAAAACTTATGCGCACAAATGAAAAATGCACCTTGTGATTACAAAAGTGTAGATGATAATATACAGTACCTGAATAAGTGTGGAGCCAAACACCATGTCGTGATGTACAAACGGATCATGAATTACACCCAAGGCCTCAAGTTTAGGCGCAGAGATGACCGTTATTTGTGAAGATTTATAACAATAATCAAGGAGCAACCTTTGAAACGAAGGGGCATTGTCGGTGTCAAAACCGGCGGATCTTGGGTAGGGGGTCCCGAACTGTGCGTCTAGGCGGATGGTAACAGGAGGTAGGGGACACGAAGTTTTACCCAGGTTCGGGCCCTCTTGATGGAGGTAAAACCCTACGTCCTGCTTGATTAATATCGATGATATAGGAAGTACAAGAGTAGATCTACCACGAGATCAGAGAGTCTAAACCCTAGAAGCTAGCCTATGGTATGATTGTATGTTGTCCTACGGACTAAAACTCTCCGGTTTATATAGACACCGAAGGGGGCTAGGGTTACACAAGGTCGGTTACAAAGGAGGAGATATACATATCCGTATTGCCTAGCTTGCCTTCCACGCCAAGTAGAGTCCCATCCGGACACGAGACGAAGTCTTCAATCTTGTATCTTCATAGTCCAACAGTCCGGCCAAAGGATATAATCCGGCTGTCCGGAGACCCCCTAATCCAGGACTCCCTCAGGCATCTTCGATGATGAGTTGTTGTCCTTCAAAATAAATCCCAATGATTTTAAGGTGATGCGACTTTATTTGGAGACAATGGATACGGATTTCTAATCCGAAAACAAGCAGCAAGCGCTCTAGGGCAGGGCAACCGGCTTGGATGATGTTGTGTAGTGAGGCCTCCGACAGATCAACCACCACAAACGAAAGTCTTTTTAGCAGTGGGAGTCGAATAATTAGTACCAGATTGTCTGGTAGATGGCACCGGGCTATGGTGAGGGTGTGGAGAGAGGAGGAAAACCATGAGATGGACAACGGTGATGTGGGCACAAATACATGGAGTTGGGATCACGTCATATATTTTTTTGTAGTAATGGTAGAACTCAAGCTGCTGGAGTTTTTCGAATTCAGTGGATGTTAGCCAGGAGTCCACCGTGCGGGGTATGGACAGCAGGTAGCGTGTCGAGATGTAGAGGTGTTGAATGGGGCCCTAGTGGGAGGAGACGACGGCTCTGGGGAGATCAAATTCAGGAAGGACAAATATCTAATGACAGTCGAGATTAAGAGCCGTGGTGTGCCAGAGAGTGCGCCACTGATACGTCTCCAATGTATCTATAATTTTTATTGTTCCATGCTGTTATATTATCAATCTTGGATGATTTATAATCATTTTATAGTCATTTTATATCATTTTTGGTACTAACCTATTGACATAGTACCAAGTGCCAGTTGCTATTTTTTACATCATAGAAAATCAATATCTGACGGAGTCCAGATGCCCCGAAACTTCACGAAGAATTTTTATGGGCCAGAAGGAACACAACGGGCCCTGGCTGCGCCTGGGGGGTGCCCCGAGGGGGCACAACCCACCAGGGCGCGCCAGGAGGCCCAGGCGCACCCTGGTGGGTTGTGCCCACCTCGGGTCCCCCCGGCCCGCCTCTTTGCTCTATAAATACTCCAATATTTCCAGAACCCTAGGGGAGTCGACGAAATATTCATCCAGCCGTCGCAGAGTCCAAAACCACCAGATCCAATCTAGACACCATCTCGGATGGGGTTCACCACCTCCATTGGTGCCTCTCCGATGATGCGTGAGTAGTTCTTTGTAGACCTTCGGGTCCGTAGTTAGTAGCTAGATGACTTCATATGTCTCTCTTGATTCTCAATACAATGGTCTCTTGGAGATCCATATGATGTAATTCTTTTGCGGTGTGTTTGTTGGGATCGATGAACTTTGAGTTTATGATCAGATCTATCTTTTTATATCCATGAAAGTATTTGAGTTTCTTTGATCTCTTTTATGCATGATTGCTTATAACCTCGTATTTCTTCTTTGATATTTGGGTTTTGTTTGGCCAAGTTTATCTATTTATCTTGCAATGGGAAGAGGTGCTTTGTAGTGGGTTCGATCTTACGGTGCTTGATCCTAGTGACAGAAAGGGAAACAACACATATGTATCGTTGCTACTAAGGATAAAACGATGGGGTCTATCTCTACATAGGTAGATCTTGTCTACACCATGTCATCGTTCTTATTGCATTACTCCATTCTCCATGAACATAATACACTAGATGCATGCTAGATAGCGGTCGATGTGTGGAGTAATAGTAGTAGATGCAGACAGGAGTCGGTCTACTAATCTTGGATGTGATACCTATATAATGATCATTGCCTGGATATTGTCATGAGTATTTGAAGTTCTATCAATTGCCCAACAGTAATTTGTTCACACACCGTTTGCTATTTTTCTCGAGAGAAGCCACTAGTGAAACCTACGGCCCCCGGGTCTTCTTCCTCATATATTTGCCTTTGTGATCTATTTTTCCTTGCTTTTATTTTCAGATCTATTAAACCAACAACCTAAAAATACTTTTCTGTAATTTATTCTTATTTATTTATTTGGCATTCGATCTATCAATCTACTACAAATTTACCTCACGTCTGTTTGCCTATCTTGTGGCGTCGTACCCCGGAAGGGATTGACAACCCCTTTAACACGTCGGGTTGCGAGAAGTTGTTATTTGTGTGCAGGTGCTATTTACGTTGTGTTGCTTGGTTCTCCTACTGGTTCGATAACCTTGGTTTCATATCTGAGGGAAATACTTACCGCCTATGTGCTGCATCATCCCTTCCTCTTTGGAGAAATACCGACGTAGCTTCAAGCGACATCAGAAGGAATTTCTGGCGCCGTTGCCGGGGAGGATCTTCAACATATACCAGGTTCCTAATCACAAATCTCATATCCTCACAATTTACATCAATTGCCATTTGCCTCTCGTTTTCCTCTCCCCCACTTCACAAAAATTTGCCGTTTTATTTGCCTCTTTTTTTTCGTTCGCCATTTTCTTGCCGGATCTGTTTTTGTGTGCAATCTTGTTTGCCATTATTATCATTATGGATAGTTCTTCCTCTATTGCTTGCACCCCCGAGAGCGAGGTTCTCAACTTTAAACAATGGGGAGGAGAAAATTTAAAAGATGCTTGGTATAGTATTTGCAATGCTCATAATAGATCTACCTGTAAGCAATCTAGCGTTCTTCTTCTTCGTTGTTTTTATGTTGGCACCAGCACTTGGTATAGATTCATCCTTGATATGATTACCGGTGGAAATTTATTGATGTGTCCTTCTCTTGATGCCTTTAATGCTATGGGAAATTTAGTGGGCTCACCACCCCTCATGATTAATGAAACAACTTTGACTCTTGAGCATGTTATGTAAAGACTAGATGCTACTGAAAAGAAAATGCTCACCGAAGATCATATATATATATATAAAGATTCATATATTTTTCTACCAATATTGGGTCAAAAGTGGGAGATATTCTTAAGTTGTTAAGGTAAAAGGGTACCATAAATCATGATAGAATAGAAGAAAGCCCTTCTCGGATTGATAAATTAGAAGAAATTTTTAGTAATCTAAGCACGGCTTTCGCTTCCGCTAAAACTATCAAAAAAATTCCCTTTAAAATTGGTAGAGCTTCCAAGAACAAGGGTGCAACCTCTAGTAATAGTAATAAAGAATATCTTAAGATGATTGGTATCCATTCGGATTTGGTTGAAGTGATAAGAGATCCTTTTTGCAAGAATGAAATCTTTGAATTTATTCCTAGAAGTGTTGTTATTCAAAATCTTTATGCTAAATCTTTGAAGGATTCTAAGTGTTTGATTGAAGAGTTGGATAAAGATGACAAAACTTAGATCCTTGCTTTATGCCTAGCTAAGGGCGTAAAACTATAGCGCTTGTTGGGAGGCAACCCAATGAATAAATTTTATTTTTGCTTTTTGCTTCCTGTTTTTGTGTGTTAGCACAATTATGCTGCTGTTATGATTGTGTTTTATGTTTTAATTAGTGTTTGTGCCAAGTAAAGCCTTTAGGATCTTCTTGGGTGATAGTTGTTTGATCTTGCTGAAAAAATAAAAACTTTTATGCTCACGAAATTAATTTTAATTTTTTACCATAGAGAGATAAAATACCCATTCCACTTGCAGTAGATCAATATAAAAATTTCTCAGGTCTTCCTAATTTTTCAGAATTTTTGGAGTTACAGAAGTATACGAAATAGTCAGATTGCTACAGACTGTTCTGTTTTGACGGATTCTGTTTTCTTTGTGTTGTGTGCTTATTTTGATGGCTCTATAGTTTTCTTTGATGAGTTTTTGCGATAGAAAAGTTGGAATACAGTATATATAATACAAAAACAAAATATGAATTGGTTTGATACAATACTTATAGTAGTGATTTATTATTCTTATAGTAACGGATCTCACGAAGGTTTTGTTGAGTTTTGTGTGATTGAAGTTTTCAAGTTTTGGGTTATCTTACGATGGATGAAGGAATAAAGGATAGAAGAGCCTAAGATTGGGGATGCCCCGGCACCCCAATCTATTATCCAAAAAATGAGCAACCAACTAAGCTTGGGGATGCCCCCTGAGGGAGTCCTGGACTAGGGGGTGTCCGGACAGCCGGACTATCATCGTCAGCCGGACTCCAAGACTATGAAGATACAAGATTGAAGACTTCGTCCCGTGTCCGGATGGGACTTTCCTTGGCGTGGAAGGCAAGCTTGGCGATATGGATATGTAGATCTCCTACCATTGTAACCGACTCTGTGTAACCCTAGCCCTCTCCGGTGTCTATATAAACCGGAGGGTTTTAGTCCATAGGACAACATAACCATTACAACAATCATACCATAGGCTAGCTTCTAGGGTTTAGCCTCCTTGATCTCGTGGTAGATCCACTCTTGTACTACCCATATCATCAATATCAATCAAGAAGGAGTAGGGTTTTACCTCCATCGAGAGGGCCCGAACCTGGGTAAAAACATCGTGTCTCTTGTCTCCTGTTACCATCCGCCTAGACGCACAGTTCGGGACCCCCTACCCGAGATCCGCCGGTTTTGACACTGACATTGGTGCTTTCATTGAGAGTTCCTCTGTGTCATCACCGATAGGCTTGATGGCTTCTTCAACGAACAACAACTCAGTCCAGGGTGAGACCTTTCTCCCCGGACAGATCTTCGTATTCGGCGGCTTCGCACTGCGGGCCAATTCACTTGGTCATCTGGAGCAGATCGGAAGCTACGCCCCTGGCCATCAGGTCAGTTTGGAAGCCTAAACTTCACGGCAGACATTCGCGGAGACTTGATCTTTGATGGATCCGAGCCACAGCCAAGCGCGCCGCACTGTCACGATGGGCATGATCTAACCCTGCCGCCGGACAGTACTTTGGAGGCCGCGCACGAATCCGCTCTGACCCATAGTTCGGAGCCGATCGCGCAGATCGAGGACGGATGGCTGGACACCGCCTCGGGGGATGCAACCACTACGGCGATGGAGCCGAACACTAACCTTGTCCCTTATAAAGCTCATGACTCCGAGGTGCCGGACTCCTCGCCGGACTCCGAACCTCACGCGCCCCTGCCAATCGAATCCGATTGGGCGCCGATCATGGAGTTCACCGCCGCGGACATCTTTCAACACTCACCCTTTGGCGACATCTTGAATTCGCTAAAGCATCTCTCGCTATCCGGAGAGCACTGGCCGGACTACGACTAGGACGGTTGGGATGCGGACGACGAAGAAATTCAAAGCCCACCCACCACCCACTTTGTAGCCACTGTCGACGACCTAACCGACATGCTAGACTACGACTCCGAAGACATCGACGGTATGGACGACGATGCCGAAGACGATCAAGAACCAGCGCCTACAGGGCACTGGAGGGCCACCTCGTCATACGACATATACATGGTGGACACCCCAAAGGATGGGGACGGCGAAGAAGCAGCGGAGGCAGATTCCTTAAAGAAACAGCCCAAGCGCCGACGTCAGCGGCGCCGCTCTAAATCCCGCCACAGCAAGAATGGAGATTCCGGCACATGAGATAATAATACCCCAGAAAGTGCCGAAGACAACCCCCTCCAGCAGGATTCAGCGCAGGAGGATGCAGAAACCAGCCCTCACGAGAGAGCGGCAGACGAAGAGGTCGAGGATGATAATTACATACCTCCCTCCGGAGACGAGGCAAGCCTCGACGACGACGAATTCGCCGTGCCTGAGGATCCCGTCGAACAAGAGCGTTTCAAACACAGGCTAATGGCCACAGCAAATAGCCTAAAGAAAAAGCAGCAGCAGCTTCAAGCTGATCAAGACCTGCTGGCCGACAGATGGACCTAGATCCTCGTGGCCGAAGAGTATGAACTCGAACGCCCCTCCAAGAGCTACCCAAAACGCAAGTTGCTCCCCCGACTAGAGGAGGAAGCATACATACCTTCATCACCAGCGCACAATACGACCGACCGACCACCCAGTGGTCGCGACAGAGAGGAATCCCGGCCCTCCATCAAGACCGTACCTCGGCATCGCTCGAAAAATACGAAGCCACGAGAAAACGCGCCGGACTTGCGGGATATATTGGAGGACAAGGCAAGACAATCCAGATCTATCTATGGATCACGTGGGCGCCCCACGACCCATGATGAATACCGTCGCGCCGGATACAACAACTCCGGCCGGGCCGAACACAGCAGACAACGCTCTCTTGAGCTACGTCGTGATATAGCTCAATATAGAGGCGCCGCACACCCACTATGCTTCACAAACGAAGTAATGGATCATCAAATCCCTGAAGGGTTCAAACCTGTCAACATTGAATCCTACGATGGCACAACAGACCCCGCGGTTTGGATCGAGGACTATCTCCTTCATATCCATATGGCCCGCGGTGACGATCTCCACGCCATTAAATATCTCCCGCTCAAGCTTAAAGGACCAGCTCGGCATTGGCTTAACAGCCTTCCCGCAGAGTCAATTGGGTGTTGGGAGGACCTGGAAGCCGCATTCCTTGACAACTTCCAGGGCACATATGTGCGACCACTAGACGCCGATGACCTAAGCCACATAATTCAGTAGCCAAACGAATCGGCCAGACAATTCTGGACACGGTTCTTAACAAAGAAAAATCAAATCATCGACTGTCCGGATGCAGAGGCCCTCGCAGCCTTCAAACATAACATCCGCGATGAGTGGTTGGCCCGGCACCTCGGACAGGAAAAGCCGAAATCCATGGCAGCCCTCACATCACTCATGACCCGCTTCTACGTGGGAGAGGACAGCTGGCTAGCTCGCAGCAACAACCTTAGCAAAAATGCTGGCAGTCCGGACACTAAGGACCACAATGGCAGGTCGCGTTGAAACAAAAACAAACGCCGCGTTAACGGCGACAACAATGAGGATACGGCAGTCAACGCCGGATTCCGAGGCTCTAAACCCGGTCAGCGGAAGAAGCCATTCAAAAGAACCACTCCGGGTCCGTCCAATTTGGACCGAATACTCGACCGCTCTTGCCAGATACATGGCACCCCCAAAAAGCCAGCTAACCACACCAACAGAGATTGTTGGGTATTCAAGCGGGCATGCAAGTTAATTGCCGAAAACAAAGACAAGGGGCTGCACAGTGATAACGAGGAAGAGACCCGGCCACCGAACAATAAAGGACAGAAGGGCTTCCCCCACAAGTGCGGACGGTAAACATGATATACCCAACCCATATACCCAAGTGGGAACAGAAGCGTGCACTGAGGGACGTATATGCGATGGAGCCAGTTGCCCCGAAGTTCAATCCATGGTCCTCTTGCCCGATCACTTTCGATCGAAGAGACCATCCGACCAGTATCCGCCATGGCGGATTCGCCGCATTGGTTTTAGGCCCAATCGTCGATGGATTTCACCTCACGAGAGTCCTGATGGACGGCGGCAGTAGCCTGAACCTGCTTTATCAGGATACAGTGCGCAAGATGGGCATAGACCCCTCAAGGATTAAACCTACAAAGACGACCTTCAAAGGCGTCATACCAGGTGTCGAGGCCAATTGTACAGGATCAGTCACACTGGAAGTGGTCTTCGGATCCCCGGATAATTTCCGAAGCAAAGAGTTAATCTTCGACATAGTCCCGTTCCGCAGCGGCTATCACGCTCTGCTCGGACGAACCGCGTTCGCAAAGTTCAACGCGGTGCCGCATTATGCATACCTCAAGCTCAAGATGCCAGGCCCTCGTGGAGTCATCACGGTCAACGGAAATACGGAATGCTCCCTCCGAATGGAGGAACATACAGCGGCTCTCGCGGCAGAAGTATAGAGCAGCCTTTTAAGGCAATTTTCGAGTCCGGCCATTAAACAACCGGACACGGCCAAACGCGCCCGGAGCAACATCAACAAAGACCACCCGGCACGTTCTGAGCACGCGTAGCAATGCGGCCCCAACCCCAGCCCTCGCATGATTGCAAGACCAGCTCTCCGCGTACATCATTACGCTCTGGAGATACCATGGGCATAGGGGGAGGGGCACGACCACAACAGACCCAGAGTGCGGCTCGACCACACCAGGGGCTCCCACGTGCATCGATCTTTTTATTTTATATTTTTTATTTTCCTTCCTTTTATATACAGGACTCCGTTCACCAGAGGCCCTGTCCGGCGGCGAACCTGCCGAACTCACGATGCAACAGCCAGGGAGGGACAAAGGCTGCGACGAACACTCAGGTGGTCTCCATTACGAGTATTCAATTTGTTAAATCCATCATTCCGCAGCCTACCCCTGGAGGGAGACACGTCTAATTAGTTCAATCCCTTGCTTACCGCACTATTTGTATCATTCCGCACTCATAGCAGAATTCCTTGAATAAACAATGCAGTACTTTTTGCTTATAATTGCATTACTTCACATATATGTTCATTAATGACATCTCGCACCCGTATATTTTGGTACGGCCGAATACACCAGGGGCTTATGTTCCCCGCATTATGGTGTGATAAGTCCGAACACTTTCACAAGTGCGGCACCCCGAACTTATAGCATTATATGAATCGGCTCCGAATCATGCCTTGGGTCAATAGTTGGGTTTGCCCGGCTCCCATGTTTTGGTACCTTACATTCCATTCTGTCAGCTAAGGTAGCACTGGGAGAACCACTGCGATAGCGCCCCGGTTGAGCTGGGCGAGCGCCTCAGTGGAGAAAGCTAAAACTGACTATCATGATAAGGCGAGAGACTGGTCGCTGTTCGAGAGGTCTTTTCGAGTCCCTAAAGACTTATGCCGCTTCGAGCGAAGAACCGGATAATGTCCGGCCAAGGCGTGGATGGCGCCCCGAACTTGGTCTTCCGAATACTAGGGGCTTCGCCGAAATTTAAAATTATAGAATTCTATGGCTAAGTGAGAGTGTTCAAGCATTATAAGTTCGGTTGCCTTGTTCGTCGTGTTGAGCGCCTCCCTAGATGGACCCAAAAATGGGAACAAGAGTGCTCAAGTTTATCCCGAACACCCCAGCACTCGTGGCTTGGGGGCTGAAGCCGACGACTTGCCATCTCTCAGATTTAATAAACGGCCGCACTGAAGGTAACATTTTAAATTAATAAGCGTTGCTTAGCGCATATGAACAAAGTTTTCAGCGCACAGGATAATACATAGCGAGTTTACTCAAAAATTACATCTCTGGGGCACTCATCCGCAATCTTGCGGGCACCCTTCAGTATAGTCTTATAGTACATCTCGGGCGTGCGATACTCCTTGCCCGCTGGTGGCACGTCAGTGATAAGCCTCTCCGCATCCAGCCTGCCCCAATGCACCTTTGCGCGGGCAAGGGCCCGACGAGCACCCTCAATACAGGTGGAGCGCTTGATGACCTCCACCCAGGGGCACGCATCCACCAGCCGCCGCACGTGGCCAAAGTAGCTCCCAGGCATGGCCTCTCCAGGCCACAGCCGGGCTATGAGGCCCTTCATGGCTTGCTCGGCTACCTTGTGGAGCTTGACCAGCTGCTTCAGCTGGTCGCTAGGGGGCACCGGATGGCCGGCCTCAGCGTACTGAGACCAGAAGACCTTCTCCGTTGAGCTCCCCTCCTCGGCTTGGTAAAACGCGGCGGCATCGGATACACTGCGAGGCAGATCTGCAAACGCCCCTGGAGAGCTCCGAATTCGGGTAAGTAATAGGTAATTTACATTAACATGCTTGCTTTGCATGAAAAATGCCTTACCCACCGCTATTTTCTTCATCGCCTCAACCTCCTGGAGGGCCTTATGGGCCTCGGCCTTAGCGGCTTTGGCACTTTTAAGAGCCAAGGCAAGCTCGGACTCTCGAGTCTTCGAGTCACGCTCCAAACTCTCATGTTTTTCCATGAGAGCCTGGAGCTCTTGCCGCACCTCCGCCACCCGCACCTCCTGTTTCTCTCGCTCCGTCCGTTCCGCGGCTGCATTGCATTCGGCCGCGGATACGTCCTCCTTCAGGGTTGCCACCTCGTTTGTGGCCCTTGCAGTACACACGTTATCCTTGTTATTTTCATTGCAACCAAAATCCTTTTCTGTAAGGTACAAATTCAAAGATGGTATTACTCACCTTCTTTGTCCTCGAGCTGCTTCTTGGCAAGGCCGAGCTCTTGCTCGGACCGCTCGAGGTCCTGCTTCAACGCACCGACCTCCGCAGTCAGTGCGGCAGAGGTCAGCAGCGTAGCCTGCAAACCCATATTGACACAATTTTTAGCATTCCTGCGTATATCTTTTTTAGATCCTCAATCCGGTTTTTCTTTCCGAACACCGAACCGAGCATCAGGGGCTACTGTCTATGCGGTATTACATTACATATTTTTAACTTCTTACCTCAAAGCCTGTTAGAAGGCTACTGCAGGCTTCGGTCAGCCCGCTCTTGGCGAGCTGAACCTTCTGAATCACCGCACTCATGATAGTGCGGTGTTCTTCCTCGATGGAAGCGCCTTTGAGCGCCTCCAACAAGTTGTCCGGCGCCTCCGGTTGAACGGAGGTCGCCGGTGTCACGATCTTGCCCTTCTGGCGAAGGGGCCGCCTGCCGGACTCCGGAACCACTGCAGGTTCCGGCATGGAGTCCGGCGCAAAGTCCGGGAGGCTGCCTTGTGGCGCCTCCAGAGCCTCCTCCTGATGGGTCCCTTTCTGGGATCCCACCCCGGCGTCCTCAGTGCCGCGAAGGGTGGAGGCGGTCGGGATGGAATCTACATCCGACGGAGCCAACGACCCGCTCGATGAAGCGGGAAGATCATCATCGGCCGGACTGCAGGCAGTGTGCGGCATTAGAAGGATGCTATGTGACACAAAAAAGAAATTATAAATCATTCAGGAATCCAGATACTTACGATCTTGCCGGAGGCCTGGCCCTTGAGGGCCACTCTTCGTCGCCAACGTTGGCGTTGGCGGAGCTATCCGGGGGAATAGTCCTTCCCCTCTTGGACCCTTCGGCCTCCCCAGTTGGGGAAGCCTTCCTCTTCCTCTCTCCTTCCTCTTGGAGAGAGTCCTCTTTCTCCTCCTCGTCTTCGGGGGAGGAGTCTGCCTCGGAGCCATCGGACGATGAGTCCGATATCACCTGGCACCGGGAACTTTTTCGAGTTCCCATGGCCTTCTTGTTGGCCTTCTTCTCCGGCACCACATAGAGTGCCGGGACCAGCAGCCCCGTTAAGCGGGCGTCCGCTGGGTCTTCGGGAAGGGGAGCCGGATAGTCTACCTGTCCGGATGTCCTCTGCCAGTCCTGTCAAAGGCATTGGGAGTTTTTAGATCCCACATAGAGTCAAACTATGAAAGAAAACAATTGTCCCATAGAGGATAACGAAGCTTACCTCACCGGCCGGGCGCTTGGTGCTGAATCCGCGATCTTCCGTCACGGATGCGGGGGCTTCTCTGCCCTTGAACAACACCCTCCAGACGGCTTCGTACATCGTGTCGAAGAGCCCGCTCAGAGTCCGGTGTTGTGCCGGATCGAACTCCCATAGGTTGAAGGCCCGTTGTTGGCAGGGGAGAATCCGACGGATGAGCATGACCTGGATCACATTGACAAGCCTGAGCTTCTTGTTCACCAGGGCCTGGAGACAGGACTGGAGTCCCGTCAGGTCGTCCGAACTACCCCATAGCAAGCCCTTCTCTTTCCAGGAGGTGAGCTGCATGGGGATACCAGATCTAAACTCGGGGGCCGCCGCCCATTTTGGGTCACGCGGCTCGGTGATGTAGAACCACCCCGATTGCCATCCCTTGATGGACTCCACGAAGGCCCCTTCGAGCCAGATGACGTTGGGCATCTTGCCCAGCATGGCGCCTCCGCACTCCGCTTGGACGCCCTTCACTACCTTCGGCTTGACGTTGAAGGTCTTGAGCCACAAGCCGAAGTGGGGCTGGATGCAGAGGAAGGCCTCGCACACGACAATAAACGCCGAGATGTTGAGGATGAAGTTTGGCGCCAGATCGTGGAAATCCAGGCCATAATAGTACATGAGCCCCCGGACAAAGGGATGCAGCGGAAAGCCCAGTCCGCGGAGGAAGTGGGGAAGGAATACGACCCTCTCATGGGGCCTAGAGTGGGGATGAGCTGCCCCTTGTCAGACAGCCGGTGCGCGATATCATCGGAAAGGTATCCGGCGCTGCGCAGTTTTGCGATGTGCTCCTCCGTAATGGAGGAGGCCAACCATTTTCCTCCCGCTCCGGACATGGTCGGAGAAGGTCGAGACGAGATGCACGGACTTGGGCGCTGGAGCTCGAGAGTGCGCAGAGATGGATAAGCAAAGGAGGAAGAAGGCGTAGGTAAAAAGGGTGGATCCTTATCCCCTTATATATGGGCGGACGCAAACTACGCGTCCCCACCGGCCTGGTAAAACTCGCTTATCTCCCAAGCTCCACCATCAATGGCGCGGTTGGGTTACCCACGTCCGTATTGATGAGAATCCCGGAATAAGGGGAACACGATCTCTGCTTTGACAAGACATGCCAAGGAAACCGCTTCGCTAAACGCGCTGAGGTGGTATAATAAAAACTGATTCCAGTAAAGGCTTGGTGGTGGTGTGACGTCATGCCACAAAACACGTCAGCAGATTGAACTCGTGCACATAATATTCTCTCTACGGTGGTATGTGGAATTTATTTTGCAGAGCCGGACACTATCCTGGTGTTCAAAATCTTCTATGAATTATTCGGAGGAGGAACCCGCCTTGCAATGCCGAACAATATGCGCGCCGGACTCATCGTCATTGAAGCCTGGTTCAGGGGCTACTGAGGGAGTCCTGGACTAGGGGGTGTCCGGACAGCTGGACTATCATCGTCAGCCGGACTCCAAGATTATGAAGATACAAGATTGAAGACTTCGTCCCGTGTCTGGATGGGACTTTCCTTGGCGTGGAAGGCAAGCTTGGCGATACGGATATGTAGATCTCCTACCATTGTAACCGACTCTGTGTAACCCTAGCCCTCTCCGGTGTCTATATAAACCGGAGGGTTTTAGTCCATAGGACAACATAACCATTACAACAATCATACCATAGGCTAGCTTCTAGGGTTTAGCCTCCTTGATCTCGTGGTAGATCCACTCTTGTACTACCCATATCATCAATATCAATCAAGAAGGAGTAGGGTTTTACCTCCATCGAGAGGGCCCGAACCTGGGTAAAAACATCGTGTCCCTTGTCTCCTGTTACCATCCGCCTAGACGCACGGTTCGGGACCCCCTACCCGAGATCCGCCGGTTTTGACACCGACACCCCCCGAGTGGCATCCCCTATTTCTTCTAAGGACCATCGGTATTTTACTCGAAACTATATTTTTATTTGTCACATGATATGTGTTTTGCTTGGAGCGTCTTGTATGATATGAATCTTTGCTTGTTTTATTTTGTGTATTGAGTCATCAATCCTTGCTGGACACACCTATTTGAAAGAGCCAAAATTATGTCATGACTTGTTAGAGTTGCTCTCTATGCTCCACTTAAATTTTTAGGAGCTATGGACTTGCTCTAGTGCTTCACTTATATCTTTTTGAGCACAGTGTGCTTTAGTATTTTTGAAGAAATGCTCTCTTGCTTCACTTACATTTATTTGAGAGTTAGTAAAATTTTCAAGAATTTCTCTCTTGCTTCACTTAAATTAATTTGAGAGAAAGAAATATATGCTCATGATCTTCACTTATATTTGTTTGAGCTTATGAAAAGCAACACATGAAAATTAGTCCCAAAGTGATAGATATCCAAGAAGGATATAATAAAAACTTTAATGAAGATCATTGGACATAATAAACTTGATTCTTAGTAATAGTTTTGAGATATGATGATGTGATATGTGAGTCATCTTGATGAGTAATTATGCTTTAGTAAGAATATTGGTGTTAAGGTTGTGATTCCCTATGCAAGCACGAAAGTCAATAGTCATGCAATGAAATTATATCCTACTTATGGTGCATTATTCGGTGTTATTTATGCTTAATGCTTGCTTATGAGATTATCCGTTTCTTGGTTGGTCGCTTCCCAATCTTTTGCTAGCCTTCACTTTGCACTAAGTATGATCTCTACTTGTGCATCCAAAAACCTTTAAACCAGTTTTGCCACATGAGTCCACTAGATCTACCTATATGCGGTATTCTTTTGCCATTCTAAGCAAATTTGTATGTGCCATCTCTAATTTTCAAAATAAACTTCTCTTTTGTGTGTTTGTTTCGCTCGCGGAGCGGTGAGGGGTGGCTAATATTTTCCATGCTAGATGTGTTATTCTCACGATGAGTGTTTATTCACTTGTCATTGCACGAGAGTAAGGCAAAGGTATTAGGGATGCCCAGTCACAAAATGCAAAAAATGAATTTACTTTATGTTGTCAAATAATAAATTCCTTGGAAAGTGTTGGTATGGAGGGCAACTGTGGATATGGCTAGCCATGGAAAGTGAAAGTATGGTGGAAAAAGGAATAAACTTTATTTTTTGTTTGGGAACCGCCTATGATATATCTATGCATGGAAAGTATTGGGAACTCTAAGTCATTTTCGTTGGTGGGATGGATACACCTCCCAAAATGTTTTTATCTCTAAGTTTTTTGCTCTGAGCTCTGGCACCTCTACAAATCCCTAATTCCCTCTGCGAAGAGCCTTTCTTTTACTTTATGCAATTTTTATTTTGAGTGTCCATCTTATCTTATAAAAAGCACCAACTAGGAGGCAATATGATCGTACTTAAGTATTGGGTATAGCTAATATTCGAATGTGTTTCATGAATGGATCAATGGTTGAGCATGACGGGCTAGGGATAACTTATTTTAGCGTTGATATTTTGAAAGACATGGTTGCTTGTTGATATGCTTGAGTATCTAAATTATCATGTCAAAACTAGACTATTGAATTGAACAACTAAAAGTCCAAATGTCCATGCTATAAAGAAAATAAATATGATATGACATGTTAGGCAGCATTCCACATCAAAAATTCTGTTTTTATCAGTTCCCTACTCAAGGACGAGTAGGAGTTAAGTTTGGGGATGCTGATACGTCTCCAACGTATCTATAATTTTTGATTGTTCCATGCTGTTATATTATCAATGTTGGATGTTTTATAATCATTTTGTAGTCATTTTATATCATTTTTTGGCACTAACCTATTGACATAGTGCCAAGTGCCAGTTGCTCTTTTTCCATGTTTTTTACATCGCAGAAAATCAATATCAGATGGAGTCCAAATGCCCCGAAACTTTAGGGAGAATTTTTATGGGCCATAAGGAACACAACGGGCCCTGGCTGCGCCTGGGGGTGCCCCGAGGGGGCACAACCACCAGAGCGCACCAGGAGGCCCAGGCGCGCCCTGGTGGGTTGTGCCCACCTCGGGTGCCCCCCGGACCGCCTCTTTGCTCTATAAACACCCCAATATTTCTAGAACCCTAGGGGAGTCGACGAAATATTCATCCAGCCGACACAGAGTCTAGTACCACCAGATCCAATCTAGACACCATCTCGGATGGGGTTCACCACCCCCATTGGTGCGTCTCCGATGATGCGTGAGTAGTTCTTTGTAGACCTTCGGTCCGTAGATAGCAGCTAGATGGCCTCATCTCTCTCTCTTGATTCTCAATACAATGGTCTCTTGGAGATCCATATGATGTAACTCTTTTGCGGTGTGTTTGTTGGGATCGATGAACTTTGAGTTTATGATCATATCTATCTTTTTATATCCATGAAAGTATTTGAGTTTCTTTGATCTCTTTTATGCATGATTACTTATAGCCTTGTATTTATTCTCCGATATTTGGGTTTTGTTTGGCCAACTTGATCTATTTATCTTGCAATGGGAAGAGGTGCTTTGTAGTGGGTTTGATCTTACAGTGCTTGATCCCAGTGATAGAAAGGGAAACAACACGTATGTATCATTGCTACTAAGGATAAAATGATGGGGTCTATCTCTACATAGATAGATCTTGTCTACATCATGTCATCGTTCTTATTGCATTACTCCGTTTCTCCATGAACTTGATACACTAGATGCATGCTGGATAGCGGTCGATGTGTGGAGTAATAGTAGTAGATGCAGGCAGGAGTCGGTCTACTAATCTTGGACGTGATGCCTATATAATGATCATTGCCTGGATATCGTCATGAGTATTTGAAGTTCTATCAATTGCCCAACAGTAATTTTTTCACCCACCGTTTGCTATTTTTCTCGAGAGAAGCCACTAGTGAAACCTATGGTGTAGGATCGAAAGTAAGTCTAGAGGGGGGGGGGTGATTAGACTACTTGACCAAATAAAAATCTAGCCTTTTCCCAATTTTAATTCTTGGCAGATTTTAGCAACTTAGCACAAGTCAAGCAAACAACCTACACATGCAATTCTAAGAGTATATGTCACATCCCTAGCTTCTGGCTTTGCTCTAGGCTAGCTTCATGTGTGCATCATGTCTATATTTTTGAAACTTGAATTGAGGAATGTTGGAAGCCTCAAAACCCTAAATAAAAGAGGGGCAAAAACCCTGGAAATCTCATTCATTGCTCCAAAGTGCTCCTCTTAAATGTTTGATAAATTTTGGTAAGGGTTCTGGTCCCAACCAAAATATTGAACATTTTTAAGGATTTATTCTTGGGACTTTGAATTTAAATCTTTAGCTATTTGAATTTGAATTATATTCATATAATTAGAATATAATTTAAATACCCCTGAAATATTTTATAAGCTTTTGGAAAAGTCCATCTAGCATTATAAAATATTCAGAGGAGTTTTTGGCATTGTTTGAATTATTTTAAAATTCAAAACAGTGGCAAAATAATTTAAATAAAACAAAAAAACAGAATAAAATCAGAAATGAAAAGAGAGAGAGAGACTACCTGGGCCACTTACCTGTAGCCGGCCCAGCTGGCCAGCTCCTCCCGCTGGCCCAGCCCACCGCCGCCTCCCTCCCCTGTCGCCTTCCTCCTCTGCCAGGAGGACGGGCACGCGCCCGGCGCGCGCGGCCACGCGCCCCGGCCACCTCCTCCCTGCCTGGCTGCCTCCTCCTCCCCTGGTCGCCTCCCGCGACGCCACGCAGCCCCTGGCTCCCTCTCTCACTCTCCTCGCCCCTTCCCTCCGTCCCTATCCTCCTCTGTTTCTCTCTCCCTCTCGTGCCGAGCGCAGCCGTCGCCACCGACGCTGTTCGCCGCGGCCACCGGCCACCCCTCGCCTCGCCGATGCCTCCAGAAGAACCGCCGCGCCTTCTTCTTCGTCTCCACCAACTCACGTGACGCCGGGAGCCCTGCATCGCCGCCCACGTCGCCGTTCCCCTCCTCGGCCACCGGAACTCGCCGCCGTTTGATTCGCCGCCGACAGGACGTCCCCGAGCCCACTTAGCGTCTCGTCCGACTCCTCGTGAGTTCCTCTTCTCTTCCCCTCAATCCCCGCACCTGATTTCGTCCCCTAGCTCCTTCTTCCACCACGGCCGAAGCTCGCCGCCGCCGTGCCTCGTCGCCATCGTGGCCAGAGCCACTGGAGCTCCCACCTGAGTGCACCATCGTGCTCAGACCGTCTCCACAAGCTCGTAGCACGCCCCAGCTCGCCTTCCCGTGCCCCCTAGCTCTCGCTCGCGTCTCGCCCGAACTCCGGCCGCCGCCGCGAGCTCCGTTCCGACGAGCTCCGTCGACCCCACGACCTCCCACTCGGTCCTCTGGATGCGCGGGACCAAGGGCCATCCCCTGGTGCCCTCAGCCGCCGCCTCCGTCGCTTTTAGCGCAAGTCCGGCGCGTTGCCGCCGCCATTTTGGTCGCCGTCGGTGTAAGTCCGGCGATGATGACGTGGGCATCATTAGCGGCTAACCCCCCCACACTAACCAACCCCCTAGGCCACTGACAGCGGGCCCCACCCCTGGTCAAACCCCAGTCAGCGCTGGGTTTGACCGGGATTAGCTCCTGTGTCACTGACGTGTGGACCCCACACGTCAGGTTTGACCGAGCCAGCCCAGTTGACCCTGCTGACGTCACTGTGACGTGGGGCTGACGCAATAAACCATTTTCTGGATTTATTATAATTCAGGAAATTCCAGAAAATTATATAAACTTCTAAAAATCATAGAAAATTAACCGTAACTCCAAATTAAATAATTTATATATGAAAAATTATCAGAAAAATTCAAGGAATCCATCTGTACCATTTTCATGCATGTTAGAACAACTTATAGCTGCTGTTTAGCACAAATCAATTAAATGGCATTTGAATAATCACATATGGAGTTTGAATTTGAATTTTGTATTCAAACCAACTTCATTTAATCTGTTGCTAGTTGCATTAGCCCAAAACACATTCATTTTGCCATGTCATGATCATGCATCATACTGTGCATTGCATTGATTGTGTTCCCTTTTGTGTTGCCGGTATTGTCCCCTCTCGATAGACGTGATATCGATGATGTGATCGTTGACACTGATGAGGACTCAATGCTATCTTCAGAAGTGCCAGGCAAGCAAAACCCCCTTGTTCATTCCGATACAATCCCACTCTCTCGCTCCTGCTCTCTTTTACTGCATTAGGACAACAACGACATATTTGATACTTGCTGCGGTAGCTGAACCCCTTTATCCTTTGCATGACCTGTCATTGCCACAGTAAATAGATGAAACCCACTAGCATGAGTAGGAGTTGTTTGAGCCCTGTTGTGCCTACTCATTCATGTTTGTTTGTCATGCCTGCTACTGCTTAGAGTTGAGTCAGGTCTGATTCATCGGGGATGAATCAGAGGCGTGTGAACATGTCCTACTGTGTGAGAGCTAAGTGTGTGAACACGATTTGGTAAAGGTAGCGGTGAGAGGCCATGTAGGAGTACATGGTGGGTTGTCTCATTGCAGCCGTCCTCAGGAACTGAGTTCTGTGTTTGTGATCCATGATCAGTTACTACCACACATTGGGCTCCGGGCGCTCCAAGCCCTCTCGACTTATTAATCAACTTGATCTCTGTCCAGGAGTTGCAACTAGTTTCTGGTGTTTGTAGGCAGTGTTAGTAGTCTACCAAGTGGCACCCGGTACAGGTGGGCTTGGGACAGACTAGGCACAGTGGCACGGTGTACCAAGTGGCACCCGGTTGGTGGGCTTGGGAACCCTGCTCACATCGTTTGGGGCCGTAAGCGACACCCCGGCCGGATCTCCTTGCGGATGGAACCCGAATAGGCGATAAACCTGGACTAGAGACTTGTTCGGTTAGTCAGGTCGTGGCCGACTCCCTCGCCCGGCTTCCGCTTGAAGGTTGCCGAGGTACATGACGTGTACAGGGCGATAAGTGGCGAGAGCGTGTGTGAAGAAGTACACCCCTGCAGGGTTAACATCATCTATTTGAATAGCCGGATTCCTCGGATATGGAAACTTGGACCCCATTGCATAGTTCATAGACAAGTGAAAGTGGATACTCTAAAATACGCAAGATAAGCGTGAGTGCTATGGATGGCGTTCTCGTAGGGAGACGGGAGCGGATCCATAGTGGTGTATTGATATGGTGAATATGTGGACTCGTGTGCGCCACCTCAAAAGAGTTACTTGCAGTCGTAGTTCAGGTTAGCCACCGAGTCAAAGCTGGCTTGCTGCAGTTAAACCCCACCATCCCTTTGTTGATAATGATGCATGCGTAGATAGATCTGATGTAAGTCTTGCTGGGTACATTTGTACTCACGTTTGCCTATTTTGTGTTTTTGCAGAGAGACTTCGGTCTCACTAGTAGTTTCGCGTGGACTTCGACGTTTAGCTTGATACCTCAGCTACGATCTTGTGCCCTCGGCAGGATCTGGTAGATAGTCAGGCTTCTCAGCCTTTTTCATTTATAGATGTCTGTACTCAGACATGATAGCTTCCGCTTGTGCTTTGATTTGTATGCTCTGATTGTTGGGTCATGAGACCCATGTTTGTAATATCTCGCTCCTCGGAGCCTATTGATAAACTACTTGAGTCGTAGAGTCATTTTGTGATGCCATGTTGTGTTGCACATATCGAGCATATTGTGTGTATGTTATTGAAATGCTTGGTATGTGTGGGATCTGACCATCTAGTTGTTTATCTTTAGTAGCCTCTCTTACCGGGAAATGTCTCCTAGTGTTACCACTGAGCCGTGGTAGCTTGCTACTGCTCTGGAACACTTAGGCTGGCCGGCATGTGTCCTTCTTCGTTCCTGTGTCTGTCCCTTCGGGGAAATGTCACGCTTTGAGTACCGGAGTCCTGCTAGCCCAGTGCTACAGCCCGGACCCACTTGCTGATGACCGACACGTTCGAAGCTGGGTCATGGATGCCTGTCCCTGTAAGTCTGTGCCACTTTGGGTTTACGACTAGTCATGTCAGCCCGGGCTCCTTATCATATGGATGCTAGCGACACTATCATATACGTGAGCCAAAAGGCGCAAACGGTCCCGGGCAAAGGTAAGGCGACACCCGTGGGGAAACCGTGCGTGAGGCCGCAAAGTGATATGAGGTGTTACCGGCTAGATCGATGTGACATCGAGTCGGGGTCCTGACAGCGTTGGTATCAGAGCTTGACTGCCTGTAGGATTACCAAGCCAAACTGGTCGAAGTTGAGTCTAGAAATGCTTTAGTTATATAAGGGAATTGATTGTGGGATGGAACGTAAGGCTCTTTTTACTCCTTATACCTCATGGCCTTCTGATCTGAGTCATCATCTTCTCCTCTACGGGGATTAAGACCTAGGCTTTCTCTTCTTTCCATCAGGATCACGTGTTACTAATCCGTAGACTTAAGATTGTTGATTCAAGCCTCAGTTCAGTTTCTACTATCTTCTGTATGTTAACTGTTGATCTCGAGACCTTGATATTGTGCTTCTGAGTGGTTATGCCACCATTTTTGTGAATGTCTCAAATCTTTTCTGAGCATTTACAGCCGTTATGCTGTCCGAGTCATTCCAGGTTTCTAAATAGTCTGATGCATTTGCAAAATCCTTTCCCTCTGGTTTCGATGTTCCCTTATGCCAGCTCAATCACACTAATTGTTGAGTTGAGGTATTCTATTGCCTTGACCTTATGTTGGAGTTACTATTATGACCCTAGGTGTCTCAGGGGATCATCTAGTAGTCTAGCAATGTTTTGTGATCCCAGTGTGATGATTCTGGCTTTTATTCTCGAAAGCATCCCGTGATGCCACTTAGTAGTAGGTATTCCATTCCTGGGTTCTTGAACCCGAGATTCACTCAACTTACTTCATGTTGATAGTGTTTGCTAGTCCCTTTAGGATAGTAGTAACCTTTGCGATAGTCCTCGAGGTTCGTGGTACATCCTTCTTCCAATTACCATGAACCATTCTTGGCAGGAGTTCTTCTGAACCAAAAGATGACACCAAGAGTGCTGTCGATGAGTTCTCCATGCTATATTGTGACTCTGCCAGTTCTACTTTTCTGCATGGGTTATCCGGAAGAAATATGTTGAACTTGGTTCGACATACTAATTTAAGCATCCACAACTCAGAAAATTATATGTTCCTTTGAGTTGTTCTCTTTAGTTGCATTCTGACCCTCGTCTATCAATCGATAGTCAGGAGTAATTGTGCATTCGTGTTATCAATGCTTATTACTCTTGTGGTCCATCAAGCCATTCTGTCCTGAATGACTTGGAGAAACAAACTCCAGTACCTCATCCATATTTAGGATTGGGTCAAAGTAGTTGCGTTCCGCAGATCAAGTTACAATCCAGCTTCTGGTCTGCTCTACCCTGAAGTATTACCTTCTTTATGACAGGAATTTCATGAGAATTGCACCACCTTTTGTGAATTCTTGACATAGTGATACTTCTCGCCATCCTTTCTCATTCCTCGGTTCCGTGTTGTTGCAGCCGGAGTGCCGACAAGTGAATCATGGTGTGTGAAATCAATACTCCCAGCAACCTCGTTGCTTGGTAGTTAAATGGACGATAACCTCATTCTTAGCGTGTTGGTTTTTGAATCATCATTCTAAGATTTATCGTGCTACCTTGTCCATCTTCCTGGTGCACATTTCGATTGATGAGTTAGGATTTTGTCAAGTCCTCGCTCATTTGATCATATCGTCTTGCCCTGAAAGGCAAGATTGTTCTCGAGCTTAGTAACATACCGGTGGTTCATGACTTTCCAAATATCTTCTTGGAAGCGTTACCGGGTTATTTCCTGACTGTTATGTTGGGCTCGTGATCAAGTTGGTTTCTTGTGAACCACCCTTTCTCCAAAAATCGGTGTTAGATATCCCTGAGCTAGTTGGTTAAGCTAGACAACAACTTGGAGAGTTGAAGGATAAAATCTTGCCTGACTTAGTTCGTTCCAAAGGGATAATCTTGTGTAGTGTGTGTTGAAGAAAGATGATATCTTCATCGATTGGTCCCTGTGATCAGTTGTTGGGCCTATTGTCTTACCCCATCTTTGATTTGAGTATGGGCTATCATCCAATCAGACCAGAACCAACGATATTCGTAATGTTGTCTTACTCGTGGTTGATCCTTCGAGCATACACCATTATATCTTTTGGGTCTGACCAATGCTATCACTTGTTCACTTAACTATGGAATTCCTTTTGAAAGGAAACCCAGATGAATTGTTGTTGAGCCCATTGACAACATCCTTGCCTTCTCCATAATTTTGCTGAGCATTAAGCTAGTGTTGGAAACTTTTGAAAGCATTTGTTCATGCTAGCTCATGAAGCATATGTTCGGATGTAAGGAGAGACTTCCTCTAGTTCATGTGCATTGGATGCAAGTTGCCGCCATGGACTCGAGAAAGTCAATGTTGTTTCCTTTGGAATCATCCCAAATCAGTCATGCATACGTGCGAAGTATTCTGTGGTTCGGAGACTTGCAACCTCCATTCCATATGTATATCCTAGCACACCAAGCCACTGATTGATTTGTTCACGGAAAAGGAGTTGATGTGCTAATCCTAGGTCATGCACAAGACTTCAATATCCTCGATTATGATTCCCCACCTGAACTCGGTAGTGTTTTATTGTAAGACTACCATGTGATAATGTTTGTCTAGGACAGCGTGTTCACATGTTTTAGCAGAACCAGCTCATGTTTTGGAGCTTGCTATCGCAGTTCGTCCCTCGAGAATCTCGCAACGTCATCTCGTCGATTTGTGTTGCAAACTTTCATTTTTCTTCCTAGACTCGATGAGTCTGGAATATCCTGACACCAACCAGATCTGAATCTCAGGCAGATATGATGGGTTGGAACATTTCCCAAGAATTATAATATTGGTCTCTCAATAACCGGCAAGGTGGATGTCGTGGCCAACACACCCATCCGGTAGACCTATTATTATAGTATCTTGTTTGAGGAAGTTAGCCACCTCCCCATAAGGATTTCGTAGGATTTACCTCCGTAGTTATTCCTTATGGATTCTTGTGCTCCCGAAGTCCGACCTTTTACTTGATGTTCTAGATATCAAACCATAATTATATATGGATTACACTAGCACATCAAGGAGAACATTAGAAGCGGAGTGCTAAATGTCTCTCGGTCGATCATCCAGATTTTATTTCCTTGGACCCGCCAAGGGTGAAATCTGAGAAAGTGTTATCTTCCTTTGCATCTGCATCTTCCACCGGTATTCATCAGGGTAGTAAGTTGTGTGGCCAGGACCCTTGACACGGATGTTGGTAAAACCCTGATGATTGTGGAAATGCTCAAGTTCTTGAGAGCACGCACAAGCGCTACGTGTTATCCTCGGCACTAGCTGGGTTTGCTCTCAGTTCCCTCGGCAATGCTGTGACCTTCTCAAACAGTGAATTCACTCTCTATTGTTGGGTTCTTCCCCAGTTACTAGAATCATTCCCAGCATTTGCATTTTGTTCCCAGCTTGCACCGCCAATGTGCCTTTCTACCATGGGTCTCTTCCATCTCCGGTGATAAGGAAACTCATCCATTACGTTGTCTTCAACAAGGTAATCCACATCATCCAAGTCCGAGTATGCCATTCCACCGACCCCCTCCAAACGATCGCTCGAGAATTGCCTTAGGCTGGTTTAAAGAGTTTCAATGATCTCTGAATCAAAGGTAATTCTTCTTGCCACTTAAGGGGATATATCTACGAGTCACCATCCCTAAGATGCCTCGTTGTGGTATCATGGCAACTCAACTCCTCGTTACGTTGGCAATCGATTACCACCTTCTTAAGCGTGAAATTGTTGTCTACCTAGTGAACCTTCGTCATCTGCTTCACTCCATTCCTATGGATGTGTGCTTCGCCTCTCAGCTCGAGAGAGGTTGCTATGTCTCATTCCGTGAGTTAATCTTGAGTTGTTCGATCTTCGAGAAGATCGACCCTTCTAGAGTCTCCTTCTTCTCTCCAGGTCATGTTGGCAGGATTTCTCAGAGCAAGACTTCAAGATAAAGATGGTGGACGAATCAAAATCCATTTGAAGTGCAACTGGATCGTGAAGATTGTACTAGTTTGCATTTCCCCTTCATCCTACCCTACGCTTGAATCTCGAGACAAGATTCTTGTTTAGTGGGGGTGAGTTGTCACATCCCTAGCTTCTGGCTTTGCTCTAGGCTAGCTTCATGTGTGCATCATGTCTATATTTTTGAAACTTGAATTGAGGAATGTTGGAAGCCTTAAAACCCTAAATAAAAGAGGGGCAAAAACCCTGGAAATCTCATTCATTGCTCCAAAGTGCTCCTCTTAAATGTTTGATAAATTTTGGTAAGGGTTCTGGTCCCAACCAAAATATTGAACATTTTTAAGGATTTATTCTTGGGACTTTGAATTTAAATCTTTAGCTATTTGAATTTGAATTATATTCATATAATTAGAATATAATTTAAATACCCCTGAAATATTTTATAAGCTTTTGGAAAAGTCCATCTAGCATTATAAAATATTCAGAGGAGTTTTTGGCATTGTTTGAATTATTTTAAAATTCAAAACAGTGGCAAAATAATTTAAATAAAACAAAAAAACAGAATAAAATCAGAAATGAAAAGAGAGAGAGAGACTACCTGGGCCACTTACCTGTAGCCGGCCCAGCTGGCCAGCTCCTCCCGCTGGCCCAGCCCACCGCCGCCTCCCTCCCCTATCGCCTTCCTCCTCTGCCAGGAGGACGGGCACGCGCCCGGCGCGCGCGGCCACGCGCCCCGGCCACCTCCTCCCTGCCTGGCTGCCTCCTCCTCCCCTGGTCGCCTCCCGCGACGCCACGCAGCCCCTGGCTCCCTCTCTCACTCTCCTCGCCCCTTCCCTCCGTCCCTATCCTCCTCTGTTTCTCTCTCCCTCTCGTGCCGAGCGCAGCCGTCGCCACCGACGCTGTTCGCCGTGGCCACCGGCCACCCCTCGCCTCGCCGATGCCTCCAGAAGAACCGCCGCGCCTTCTTCTTCGTCTCCACCAACTCACGTGACGCCGGGAGCCCTGCATCGCCGCCCACGTCGCCGTTCCCCTCCTCGGCCACCGGAACTCGCCGCCGTTCGATTCGCCGCCGACAGGACGTCCCCGAGCCCACTTAGCGTCTTGTCCGACTCCTCGTGAGTTCCTCTTCTCTTCCCCTCAATCCCCGCACCTGATTTCGTCCCCTAGCTCCTTCTTCCACCACGGCCGAAGCTCGCCGCCGCCGTGCCTCGTCGCCATCGTGGCCAGAGCCACTGGAGCTCCCACCTGAGTGCACCATCGTGCTCAGACCGTCTCCACAAGCTCGTAGCACGCCCCAGCTCGCCTTCCCGTGCCCCCTAGCTCTCGCTCGCGTCTCGCCCGAACTCCGGCCGCCGCCGTGAGCTCCGTTCCGACGAGCTCCGTCGACCCCACGACCTCCCACTCGGTCCTCTGGATGCGCGGGAGCAAGGGCCATCCCCTGGTGCCCTCAGCCGCCGCCTCCGTCGCTTTTAGCGCAAGTCCGGCGCGTTGCCGCCGCCATTTTGGTCGCCGTCGGCGTAAGTCCGGCGATGATGACGTGGGCATCATTAGCGGCTAACCCCCCCACACTAACCAACCCCCTAGGCCACTGACAGCGGGCCCCACCCCTGGTCAAACCCCAGTCAGCGCTGGGTTTGACCGGGATTAGCTCCTGTGTCACTGACGTGTGGACCCCACACGTCAGGTTTGACCGAGCCAGCCCAGTTGACCCTGCTGACGTCACTGTGACGTGGGGCTGACGCAATAAACCATTTTCTGGATTTATTATAATTTAGGAAATTCCAGAAAATTATATAAACTTCTAAAAATCATAGAAAATTAACCGTAACTCCAAATTAAATAATTTATATATGAAAAATTATCAGAAAAATTCAAGGAATCCATCTGTACCATTTTCATGCATGTTAGAACAACTTATAGCTGCTGTTTAGCACAAATCAATTAAATGGCATTTGAATAATCACATATGGAGTTTGAATTTGAATTTTGTATTCAAACCAACTTCATTTAATCTGTTGCTAGTTGCATTAGCCCAAAACACATTCATTTTGCCATGTCATGATCATGCATCATACTGTGCATTGCATTGATTGTGTTCCCTTTTGTGTTGCCGGTATTGTCCCCTCTCGATAGACGTGATATCAATGATGTGATCGTTGACACTGATGAAGACTCAATGCTATCTTCAGAAGTGCCAGGCAAGCAAAACCCCCTTGTTCATTCCGATACAATCCCACTCTCTCGCTCCTGCTCTCTTTTACTGCATTAGGACAACAACGACATATTTGATACTTGCTGCGGTAGCTGAACCCCTTTATCCTTTGCATGACCTGTCATTGCCATAGTAAATAGATGAAACCCACTAGCATGAGTAGGAGTTGTTTGAGCCCTGTTGTGCCTACTCATTCATGTTTGTTTGTCATGCCTGCTACTGCTTAGAGTTGAGTCAGGTCTGATTCATCGGGGATGAATCAGAGGCGTGTGAACATGTCCTACTGTGTGAGAGCTAAGTGTGTGAACACGATTTGGTAAAGGTAGCGGTGAGAGGCCATGTAGGAGTACATGGTGGGTTGTCTCATTGCAGCCGTCCTCAGGAACTGAGTTCTGTGTTTGTGATCCATGATCAGTTACTACCACACATTGGGCTCCGGGCGCTCCAAGCCCTCTCGACTTATTAATCAACTTGATCTCTGTCCAGGAGTTGCAACTAGTTTCTGGTGTTTGTAGGCAGTGTTAGTAGTCTACCAAGTGGCACCCGGTACAGGTGGGCTTGGGACAGACTAGGCACAGTGGCACGGTGTACCAAGTGGCACCCGGTTGGTGGGCTTGGGAACCCTGCTCACATCGTTTGGGGCCGTAAGCGACACCCCGGCCGGATCTCCTTGCGGATGGAACCCGAATAGGCGATAAACCTGGACTAGAGACTTGTTCGGTTAGTCAGGTCGTGGCCGACTCCCTCGCCCGGCTTCCGCTTGAAGGTTGCCGAGGTACATGACGTGTACAGGGCGATAAGTGGCGAGAGCGTGTGTGAAGAAGTACACCCCTGCAGGGTTAACATCATCTATTTGAATAGCCGGATTCCTCGGATATGGAAACTTGGACCCCATTGCATAGTTCATAGACAAGTGAAAGTGGATACTCTAAAATACGCAAGATAAGCGTGAGTGCTATGGATGGCGTTCTCGTAGGGAGACGGGAGCGGATCCATAGTGGTGTATTGATATGGTGAATATGTGGACTCGTGTGCGCCACCTCAAAAGAGTTACTTGCAGTCGTAGTTCAGGTTAGCCACCGAGTCAAAGCTGGCTTGCTGCAGTTAAACCCCACCATCCCTTTGTTGATAATGATGCATGCGTAGATAGATCTGATGTAAGTCTTGCTGGGTACATTTGTACTCACGTTTGCCTATTTTGTGTTTTTGCAGAGAGACTTCGGTCTCACTAGTAGTTTCGCGTGGACTTCGACGTTTAGCTTGATACCTCAGCTACGATCTTGTGCCCTCGGCAGGATCTGGTAGATAGTCAGGCTTCTCAGCCTTTTTCATTTATAGATGTCTGTACTCAGACATGATAGCTTCCGCTTGTGCTTTGATTTGTATGCTCTGATTGTTGGGTCATGAGACCCATGTTTGTAATATCTCGCTCCTCGGAGCCTATTGATAAACTACTTGAGTCGTAGAGTCATTTTGTGATGCCATGTTGTGTTGCACATATCGAGCATATTGTGTGTATGTTATTGAAATGCTTGGTATGTGTGGGATCTGACCATCTAGTTGTTTATCTTTAGTAGCCTCTCTTACCGGGAAATGTCTCCTAGTGTTACCGCTGAGCCGTGGTAGCTTGCTACTGCTCTGGAACACTTAGGCTGGCCGGTATGTGTCCTTCTTCGTTCCTGTGTTTGTCCCTTCGGGGAAATGTCACGCTTTGAGTACCGGAGTCCTGCTAGCCCAGTGCTACAGCCCGGACCCACTTGCTGATGACCGACACGTTCGAAGCTGGGTCATGGATGCCTGTCCCTGTAAGTCTGTGCCACTTTGGGTTTACGACTAGTCATGTCAGCCCGGGCTCCTTATCATATGGATGCTAGCGACACTATCATATACGTGAGCCAAAAGGCGCAAACGGTCCCGGGCAAAGGTAAGGCGACACCCGTGGGGAAACCGTGCGTGAGGCCGCAAAGTGATATGAGGTGTTACCGGCTAGATCGATGTGACATCGAGTCGGGGTCCTGACAGTATAGTAGCAGAATGTAAAGCAATTGCATATGAAGGTAAATGGAGGAGTTTGGAGGGAGTAAACGCAATGTAGACACGGAGATTTTTGGCGTGGTTCCGATAGGTGGTGCTATCGTACATCCACGTTGATGGAGACTTCAACCCACGAAGGGTAACGGTTGCGCGAGTCCACAGAGGGCTCCACCCACGAAGGGTCCACGGAGAAGCAACCTTGTCTATCCCACCATGGCCATCGCCCATGAAGGACTTGCCTCACTAGGGTAGATCTTCACGAAGTAGGCGATCTCCTTGCCCGTACAAACTCCTTGGTTCAACTCCACAATCTTGACGGAGGCTCCCAAGTGACACCTAACCAATCTAGGAGACACCACTCTCCAAGAGGTAACAAATGGTGTGTTGATGATGAACTCCTTGCTCTTGTGCTTCAAATGATAGTCTCCCCAACACTCAACTCTCTATCATAGGATAGGATTTGGTGGAAATATGATTTGAGTGCAAAGCAACTTGGGGAAGGCTAGAGATCAAGATTTATGTGGTTGGAATGAAGTATCTTGACCTCAACACAAGTGTAGGTGGTTCTCTCTCGGAAAATATATGTTGGAAGTGTAGGCATGTTCTGATGGCTCTCTCCACGAATGAAGAGTGGGTGGAGGGGTATATATAGCCTCCACACAAAATCTAACCGTTACACACAAATCACCAAATTCGGTGGGACCGAATCATACAACTCGGTCAGACCGATTTAGTTCATAATGTGACCGTTAGGGTTTTCGGTGGGACCGACATGTCAATTCGGTGGGACCGATATCATTAGGGTTAGGGCATAACGCGATCTCGGTGAGACCGATTTTGGTAATAGACTAGCTAGAGAGTTGGTCAGGCAAACTCGGTGGGACCGATTCGCTCTCTCGGTAGAACCGAAACATTACAAAAGGGAAACAGAGAGTTTGCATTGCAATCTCGGTGGGACCGATCGCTCATCTCGGCTTGACCGAAACGTTACGAAGGGAAACAGAGAGTTTGCAATCCCATCTCGGTGAGACCGAGATCCCTATCGGTAAGACCGAAAAGACTAGGGTTTCTGGCAGTGGCTATGTTAACTGAACTCGATGGCTCCAGATAGACAGTTTCGGTGGGGCCGAGTTTGACTTTTGGTTTGGGACACATGTGGATGTGAGAAAGTAGTTGAGGGTTTTTGGAGCATATCACTAAACACTTTGAGCAAGAAACTCATTAAGCAACACCTCACCCCCTCTTGATAGTATTGGCTTTTCCTATGGACTCAATGTGATCTTGGGTCACTTAAAATAAAAAAATGTAGTGCCCTGAGCTTTGAGCTTGGGCCAATCCTTTGTCCTTAGCATTTTGAGGGATCCACTTTCTAATCCATGCCATGCCAATCATTGAGCTTTTCCTCAATTATTTATCTTCAAGCAGCATTAGCTCAATGAGCTATATGTTGTTAGGAATTACCAAAACCACCCGGGGATAGTTGCACTTTCAATCTCCCCCTTTTTGGTAATTGATGATAACATATAGATCAAAGCTTCATCAAATGATTATAAGATTTAAAAACATCATCGCTTTGAGAAGTATGTGATAAGCAAGAGCTCCCCCTAAATTTGTGCATTATTTAATTTTTTTGCTTTGAAATGCAAATGCACAATCGATTAGGATCATGGGTTACTCTTCCATGTCACACACATCTTGGTGGAGCGCTCAAAATGATAGAAATTAAAAGCATGCACTCATCACCAAGCAAGTGAATGATCATATATGGAAAATAAAGGATAACATCATTCAACCAAACATTAATGTAGCATATGATCAACCACATGATCATATAAGTATCTCACAAGGACATAAGGTATCTCACACAAGCACACAATAAAAGTAGTTCAACCAAAATAGCAAGAGAGATAAAAAACAAGACACTATCTCTCGAAGCCTATGATCTATACATTTTTCTCCCCCTTTGGCAACAAGTTACCAAAAAGTTTGAAAATGCATAGTGCTATACGTCTCTCAGGCTTGGTATTCAGGAGGAGGTGTGGATAGAACTCCAAGGACGAAGGCTTCCGATGAAGTAGTTGGAGCTGCTGGAGTGGGTGCTGGAGGTGGCACTAGAGCTGTAGTTGCTGGTGCTGACACTAAAGCTCTAACATCTAAGACTGGCACTGCAGCAGACCTTGGACCTCGTGGCACACGCTTGAAAGCATCAGTGGTTGCTTTTCCTCTCCTCTCCTCTGCTTCCTCCTAAAGCTGCTCAACTACAGTCTGAGTCTCAGTCAGCTTTAGATCAAGGTCATAGAATTTTGTTTCCACAATCCTCTCTAGGCTCTCCTGATTCTGAGTCAGGGTGGCCAAGCCCTTCTCAATTCTCAGTGTAGCTTGAATCAGATATCCAAGTTGATCTTGCTTGCTCTTCAGGAATACTTGAGATGCCTCTTCAATAGTTGGCATCCTTGCAGCTTTCTCTGCCCTTGCCTTCTCTATCTTCTCATGTTCTTGCACAAATGATGGATCTTCCTCGGTCATCACAACGGTATTGTCTTCAAAATCAGGATATATGGGTAGATGCTCCTTGTCTAGCAAATAAGTTCCTGTGCCCATCTTAGAGTTGATGATCTCCTGAATGTGTGGAGCGTACCCACCACTTCTCTTCTGGTTAGCAACAATCCTCTTGATTGTTACTACCATTAAGCTCATAACCTTGAACTTCTGAAGGACATCAAATAGTTGGAGCAGATTGATATAATGCCCTCTAGTCATCTTGTGATCTCCTGACTTGGGTAGCAGAGTGTGCCTCAAGATCCAGTTCATCGTAGGCAGACCAGACAACAAGAAATGCACAGATCCAAGCTTGTGAGTTTCCAAAGCCTTGTCGGGGATCTCCTTGTACATGTTTGCCATGGAGTTGTGGTCTTTCTTATTCTTGGCATATACATCCAAGTCATCTTCATGCTCTGCATGGGCATTGATCAGCTTAGCCCATTCATCAACTATGGACTGGTACATGGTACCCTCAGACATCCAAACTATCCTCCCATCTGGATAGAAGCGGGCAGTGGAGTAGAACTGCATGATCAACTCATCATTCCACTTGGTGAGCTTTTGTCCAACGAATTCATCAACTCCACACGCCTTAAAGCTATCATACACTCCAGGGAAGTGATCTTCATTTTCCCAGATGAACTCCCAGTCCACCCATTTTATGTCACACACTATGGGCTTCTTGTCAAGCAGAATGGTTTCATAGAAATCTTGTTGTTCCTTTGTGTGAAACCTGTAATCCACAGCAGTTCTCCTCCTGACAGCATATGGGTTAGACTGTCTCCATAACCTCAATCCTGCATCTTTCTTGATGTGCATATCCTCAACGACTGGACGAGCATCATTATGGTCAGGAATTTTGGGCTTCAACTTCCTCAAAACATGGGATTCATCATCCTCTTCTTTAGCAGCTTCAGGCACCGAGGCCTTGTTCTTTTTCTCAGCTGGTATACTCCTGGTGTTCCTCTTGGGTTTTGGAGGTTTCTGAGCAGCAGGTTTGGACTTAGATGGAGCAGCCCCTGACTTGATTGCATCTCCCATAAGCTTCTGAGCCTTAGGAGCTGGTGCAGCATCTAACTCCTCTTCATCTGAACCTCTCATTATGGATGATCTGCCAAGCACTCTGGCAGTGGTCTTCTTGACCCTTTCCTTCCTTTTCCTCCCTTCTCCAACTGCCTCTTCAGTTGGCTTGGAGGTTTCAATAGTGGATGCTCTGGCCTTAGACATAGGAACTCTCTTTGCTGGTGCCTTCTTATGCATCCCTGGCTTAACTGTAGCAGCTGAGCCATACTCCTTTTTCAGCACCTTTTTCCTTGAAGTGGCCTCATCCTCAATGGCAACATAATACTCATCCTCAGATTCTGAGGTTTTCTTTTTCCTGGATATGGTTGCTGCCTTAGGTAAGTTGCTTGGAGTGCTCCGGCTTCCATCATTAGAAGAGTTGGAGGGACTAGTGCCCTCACTCATCTGGACTTGTTCTGGCTGTCACTTTGATCAGACATCTTTCAGGCAAACTGTCAGCAGACCCTGTGAATAGGTTGTAGATGAGGTAGAGAAGATGAGCATCACAAAGTATGGAGGTTTTGCAAAATAATTGAGTCAAAAAGCTTAGTTTTAGTTCTCTACAGAAGTGATCTCGGAGTTACCGAATTGACCAACTCGATGATACCGAAGCAACACTTGGAACCTAAACTAGTGGACTCGTTAGGGCCGAGTCACCATTCGGTGGCACCAAGATTGCTAGGGTTTCACAGAATCTTGAACTTGGTCACACCGATTTGCACGTTTCGGTCAGACCGAAAAGGGCATGTGCAATGGCCAAGGCCGAATCGGTGAGACCGATTTCTACAGTTCGGTCGATCCAAGATGACTTATGCGGAGAGCTAACCCTAAAATTTTCGAATCAATCTAGACCTAAGGGAGTTTTAGCTGGATGAATCAATCTCAATCGTGGCAAGAAACATGGCATTGTCCTTGTGCTAGGAATCGGAGTGAAGAAGACAGCACAAGGGGTCAAACACTTACCCTAGAGCGGCGAGTGTTCGCTACGACGGCAACGGCGGAGCAGATTGCTGTTGACGGCGGCGAAGCAGATTGCCGTTGACGGCGGCGGAGACCAGTGGTAGGAGGTCGCTGGCGGTGAGAGGAAGATCCGGAGATCCGAAGAGGCAAAGCAGGTTACGCGCGGGTGAGGGGTTTCGGAATTTTTTCCAAAATTTAACCCGTCAGTATATATAACTTGACCCTGTCGGTGTGATCGAGTGGAATGACTCAGTGGCACCGAGATGCAGAACTGCAAGCAATTACTGCAACTCAGTGTGACCGAAACGTTCTAATCGGTTGCATCGAGATTGAAAACCTAGATCAACTTAGTGGTCTCGGTGTGACCGAAATGGATGACTCGGTCATACCGAAATGCACAAAGAGGTTTTGGAAGTTTAAGTCTATGACGACTCGGGGACTCCGAGTGCTCCTCACACAGAGTGGTTCAAATCTAACTTGATCAAACTTTGTGATGTAGCATGAATAGAGTTTGAGACGAGGAAAGCATAGATAGCTAGAGGGAGTTCTTAGGCATTCTTGTCCATCCATTTGGCAGAAGAGAAAAAGCCAAACAATCAAAGCAACAAATGGATGTCCTTGAATGAGTAAAATATGCATCCAACATGCTCACACAATAAGATGGCAAACGAAATATGTGATAAAGCATGCACAAACACTCTAGCATCTATAAAGTAATTTGGCGATGACTAGGTCATCTATATATGAGTATATTGACTTAGGAGTCAAATGAGAACATTTGATCGTAGGTCATACTCATCGTTAAGCGCAAGTGGGGTTGCCACTTTTACATAAAGCATTGTTGTGTTCACACCATTAGAGTTGCTTTAGCTCAATTGATTGGAGTAAAGCTCCCCCTAGATGTGATACCCCCCCTAAGAGGGATGAACTAACCTTGGGTTTTGTCGATGATGACTTCATGTAGGTGTTGAAGATGTAGATGCTCAATGTTGATGTAGATCCTTTGGAGCAATCCTTTGGAGTGAGTTGCACTTTCAATACCTACACGGTTAGTCCCACAAGGAACAAACAAGGATATCCATAGACATAGAGTAATGTTCACATAGGATGATGTCCATGAAAGCATTAGGTTACCTTGTCCCTTGTCTTACCAACAAGAGGGTTTGTGACTCCTTGAACTAGTGCATGATATGGAAGTTGTTTGCACTTGTCCTCGCCAAAATGATATGAGTGAAGTATGTGCGGAGTCACCCTCAAGAACTCTCTAGTTCTTCTTCTTCGGGATCCGCACCATCTTGATGGGAATCCTTGGAGTTGTAGTCGTACTTGATGAAGCAGAACTTGATGTAGTCTTGGGAACCCACTTGACCAAGGCTTTGGGAGCTTCTTCAAATGCATCAATCTCCTCTTGAAGCTTGTCCTTGCCTTTTAGCTTGTGGTCTTGTGGTGGAAGATCATCTTGAGCTTGTGTTCCTTGGAAAGAAGTAGGATCATACTTCTCTTGTTGAGGAACAAACTTCATCTTGGGGTATTGATCTTTTCCCACTCAACTCCATTGGCATTGAACTTTCGTTCAAAACCAACACATTGATTCTTCTGGTGTCTTCCTTGCTTGCGTACAATTTCCTCAAATTGCTTACTTCCGGCAAGGCTCTTGTAAACACCTTTCTCTATAATTCCCTTCAATAAGCTATTTTTTGCTCAAGTGTAACTTGGCTAAGAGAATCATTAGTGGAATCAAGAGAACTACTAGAAGCAACATCATTGAGTTTAGCATGATTATTGTTACTACTAGAAGAAGAATCTTTCTTACTCTGGTTGCTAGATTTAACTTGTGGCATGTAAGTAGACAAAAGTAAACGCTTGGCAATGTAAGAAGAACTTTTCTTGCGAAGATCATCATTGATCGCCTTTAAGAACTCATGCTCTTGCTCAAGGTTGAGCTTTTCAAAGCGTAGCTTCTCATGAGTCTTTAAAAGCTCTCGATGATTTTCCAAGGTAGTTTCATGAGCTAACTTAAGAGTGTTTAGCTCTTTAGTTAGATGCTCAATCTCCTTCTTATCATCGTCATTTGTTTTGTCTTGATTATCATGATTAATAGCAAGTTCATCACAGTTTTCATCACTAGAATTGTCAACAAGTAAATCATCACCACCTAGCAAGTCATCTTCATCACTATTGAAATCAACATACTCGGTGTGTGATACCTTTGGGGCTTTAGCCACGAAGCATCTTCCACTTCCTTCATTTGGTGACTCAAATATGTCGTAGGAGTTGGTTGACACAAGTGCTATACCAGTAACACCTTCATCTTGAGTATATTCGGAGTCGGAGTGATAGCTTCTTTCGGAGTGACTGTTGGAGTCGGAGTCGGACACCCATTCACCAACATGAGCTTGATGTCTTCTTTTTGTGTAGCTCTTTGATGATTTGTCCTTCCTCTCTGAATCCTTGCTTCTCGGAGAGGATCTTCATTCATAACGATCATCTCTACTCCTTCTCTCTCTTGGCGGTGATTCTTCTCTCCTACTTCTTCTTTTGGGAGAATCTTCTCTTCTTTTGTAAGGATCCGTACACTCATTTGAATAGTGTTCGGGTCTTCCACAATTGTAGCAGTTACGCTCACTGTCGGTGTGAAAACCGGCAGATCTCAGGTAGGGGGACCCGAACTGTGCGTCTAAGGCGGATGGTAATAGGAGGTGGGGGACACGATGTTTACCCAGGTTCGGGCCCTCTTGATGGAGGTAATACCCTACGTCCTGCTTGATTGATCTTGATGATATGAGTATTACAAGAGTTGATCTACCACGAGATCGTAGAGGCTAAACCCTAGAAGCTAGCCTATGGTATGATTGTATGTTGTCCTACGGACTGAACCCTCCGGTTTATATAGACACCGGAGGGGGCTAGGGTTACACAGAGTCGGTTACAAGGGAGGAGATCCACATATCCGTATTGCCAAGGTTGCCTTCCACGCCAAGGAAAGTCCCATCCGGACACGGGATGAAGTCTTCAATCTTGTATCTTCATAGTCCAACAGTCCGGCTGTCTGGAGACCCCCTAATCCAGGACTCCCTCAGTAGCCCCTGAACCAGGCTTCAATGACGATGAGTCCGGCATGCAGATTTGTCTTTGGCATTGCAAGGCGGGTTCTTCTTCCGAATACTCCATAGAAGATTTTGAACACAAGAATAGTGTCCGGCTCTGCAAAATAAGTTCCACATACCACCGTAGAGAGAATAATATTTCCACAAATCTAATCTGCTGACACGTTTAGCAACATGACATCATGCCATGGCCCGACCTTTATTCGAACCGTTTTTCTCAACCAGCACTGCACATATCACAAGGCGTTTTTTTTGACACGTCTTGTCGAAGCAGAGATCGTGTCCCCTTATCACGGGATTCTCATCAATACGGGTATGGGTAACCCAACCACGCCATCAATTACGATGTTCGAGGAATAAGCGATTTTACCAGGTAAGCGGGGAGGCGCATCGCCTCCTCCGCCTTTATAAAGGGACAAAGATTAACCCTTTTTACCCACGCCTTCTTCATCCTTTCTTATCCATTCTCGCACACTCGAGCTCCAGTGCCCAAGTTCGCGTCTTTCTCCTCAAACCACTCCAAGTATGTCCGGAGCGGGAGGCAAGTGGATGGTCTCCTCTGTCACGGATGAGAACATCACAAAGCTACGAGAAGCCGGATATCTGGCCGCGGACATCGCGTACTGGCTGCCAGATGCGGGGCAGATCATCCCTACGCCCGAACCCCATGAGAGGGTAGTTTTCCTTACCCACTTTGTCCGTGGACTGGGATTTCCCCTTCACCGATTTGTCCGCGGGCTCATGTTCTACTACGGATTGGATTTTCATGATCTGGCCCCCCATTTCATCCTCAACATCTCGGCGTTTATCGTCGTGTGCGAGGCCTTCCTCCGCATCAGGCCCCACTTCGGCATGTGGCTGAAGACCTTCAATGTTAAACCGAAGGTGGTGGTTGGCCAGCAAGCAGAGTGCGGAGGTGCCATGGTGGGCAAAATGCCTCACGTTACCTGGCTCGAAGGCTCCTATGTGGATACCACAAAGGGGTGGCAATCGGGGTGGTTCTACATCACTGAGCCGCGTGACACCAACTGGGTGGTGGCCCCCGAATTTCGATCTGGAATCCCCACGTGGCTCACTTCCTGAAAAGAGAAGGGCATGTCCTGGGGTTCCCCGGTAGAGCTGACCGGACTCCAGACCTACATCAAGAACATGATGAGCAAGAAAATCAAGCTCGTCAACGTGGTCCAGGTCATGCTCTTCCGCCGGATCCTCCCGTCTCAACGACGGGTATTCAATTTGTGGGAGTTCGACCCGGCCAAGCACCAGACGCTGCGAGAGCTCTTCGACACGATGCACAAGGACGTCTGGAAGGTGTTGTTCAAGGGTACCAAGGTACCTCCTCCTCTTACCGAGGACCGCAGACTCAGTGCAAAGCGCCATGCCAATCCGGTAAGTTTTTATATCTCACAGGTTATTTATTTGCCCCAGTTTAATCATGTGCGAGATCTAAGCTTCCATGACCTCAACAGGACTGGGTAGAGACAGCAAAACAGATCGATTGCCCAGCCCCCTGCCTGAAGATCCTGCAGATGCTCTCCTAGCGGAGATGCTGGTTCCGGCACCTTACGAGGTGCTGGTGAAGAAGGCCAAGAAGAAGGCCACGGGGACCCGAAAGGGTCTCTGGCGCAAGGTTATATCGGACTCATCGTTGGATAACTCCGAGGCGCACTCCTCCCACGAAAACAAGGAGGAGGAAGAGGAAAGTTCTCCCCCCCCAGCCGGCGAGACAAGAAAAGGAAGGCCGCCCCAACCGGGGAGGCCGAAGGGTCCAAGAAGGGGAGGACCCTCCTTCCGGACTGCTCCACGACGGCCGCCTACAACGGCAACGAGTGGTTACCCAGGAACAAGCCCCTGGAGAAGTCATAAGTATTCGGATACCATACTAAGTCATGTTAAGTTTTATTGCACAGCTTCTCCTTACGCCGAATATGATTATGCAGTCCGTCCCGAGCCCGTCTTGATGTATCTTCGTCGGACGGTTCTTTGGACTCGTCGGATATGAATAGCGATTCACTTCCAACCGCCTCGACCCCTTGCCCTACGGACAACGCCGAGGTGTTGTCTCAAAAGGCACCGAGCCGAGGGGAGGTAGTCCTGGGGGCGCCTCGAGGCGACCTTCCAGACCCTGGGCGCAAAGGGAGCAAGACTCCCACGGGCTCCAAGTTCGGCCCCCAGCCGAACACTGCGTCGGAATCTTCGGTGGTTCCGGACTTCGGCAGGAGATCCCCCATTAATAGGGGCAAGCCGCCCGTGCGGGTGGCCTCTATCCATCTAGGGGCACCGGACAACTTGCTGGAAGCGCTTTGCGACGCTTCCATCGACGAAGAGCACCGCACTATCATGAGTGCGGTGATCGAGAAAGTTCAGTCCGCCAAAAACGGACTAACCGAAGCTTGTGCCAGCCTCCTAACAGGCTTTGAGGTAAGCAATCAAAATATAGGAAAATATTACCGCATAGACAGTAGCCCCTAATGCTCTATTTGGCGTTCGCGAAGAAAGGCCGAATAGAGGATCAAATAATGACTCAGGAGTCTAATCAGAATATGTCTATGTGCATATGCAGGCTTCACTGCTGGCCGCTGCCGCACGTACTGCGGAGGTCGCTGCACTGAAGCAGGACCTTGAGCGGTCCGAAGACGAGCTCGGCCTTACCAAGAGGCAGCTCGAGGAGAGCAAAGGTAAGCAATACCTTGTATATATATTAAAAAGGAATTCGGTTGTAAAGTAATAGGATCATCATGAATTTGCCAGGGGCCACAACCGAGGTGGCGACCCTGAAGAAGGCGTTGTTCGATGCCGAAGACAAAGCGGGCAAGGAGCGCATTGAGCGGGAAAAGCAAGAAGCCCGGGTAGGCGAGGTACAGCAAGAGCTCGAGGCTCTTGCCAAAAAACATGAGTCCTTGGAGCTTGACTCTAAGGCGCGAGAGTCCGAGCTTGCGAAGGCGCTCGAAAGCACACGGATCGCCAAGGCTGGAGCCCACAAGGCCCTCCAGGAGATTGATGCGGTGAAGAAGATAGCAGCGGGTAAGGCATTCATTATGCAAAGCAAGCATGTGAAGGAAACTTTCCTTTTACTTACCCGAGTTCGGAGCTCTCCAGGAGCGTTCGCTGATCTTGCCCGCAGTGTTTTACCGAGCTGAGGAGGGGAGCTCGACGGAAAAGTTGTTCTGGTCTCAGTATATTGGGACCAAACACCCAATGCCCTTGAGCGACCAGCTAAAGCAACTGGTCGAGCTTCACAAGGCGGCGGAACATGCCATGAAGGGTCTTATAGTCCGGATGTGGCCTGGCGATCCCCTGCCTAGCAGCTACTTCGGTCTGGTGAGGCGGCTTGTGGATGCCTGCCCATGGCTTGAAGTCATAAAGCGGTCCGTCTGCATCGAGGGTGCGCACAGGGCTTTTGCCCGGGCGAAGGTGCACTGTGCGAAGCTGGATGCCATAAAGCTGGTGAAGGAGGGGCCGCCGGAGGGCAAGGAGCATCGCTGCCCCAAAGTGTATTATGATAGTGTCCTGAAGGGTTCCTGCCTTATGGCGGAGGAATGTGCTAGAGATGTAATTTTTGAATGAACATGCTCATGTGATCCTATAATGTGAAACGAGTTCATTTGCGCTATGCAACGCTTTTTGAATTTAAAATATTACCTTCTGTGTGGTTGTTTATAAAATCTGAGAGTTGGCCAGTCGTCGGCTTCTGCCCCCATGTAACTAGTACCGGGGTGTTCGGGATAAACCTGAGCACTCTTTATCCCAATTTTGGGTCCTTCGAGGGAGGTGTTCAACACAACGAACCAGGCAATCAGACTATAAGGCTTTATCACTCTCACTTAGTCATAGAAGTCTACAATTTTAAATTTTGGCAAAGCCCCTAGTATTCAGAAGGCCGAATTTGGGGCACTATATACGCCTAAGTCGGGCAAGGCTGTCTCCTCACCCGAAGCGGAAAAAGTCTTTAAGGACTTGAGACCTCTCGAATAGCGACCAGCTCTCGCCTTATCATGACAGTCAGTTTTCGGCTTTCTCTACTGAGGTGCTCGTCCGGAAGAACCGGGACGCAATCACAGTAGTTCTCCCAGCGCTACCTTAGCCGATATAGCGGAACGTAAGGTACCAAAGCATGGGAGCCGGGCAAACCCAACTATTGATCCAAGACATGATTCGGAGCTGATGCATATAATGCTATAAGTTCGGGGTGCCGCACTGTCAAAAGTGTTCAGGCTTCTCACACCGTATTATGGGGTAAGCGAAAGCCCTTGGCGTGCTGATTGTACCAGAATGTACGGGTGCAAGTTGTCGTAAATGAACATATAAGAGAAAAAGGGATGGATAATGCAATAATAGGCTAATGCTATGCATTGTTATTTAAATAATATGTCGAAGCATACTAATACAAGTAGTGCAATAAGCAAAAAAATAGGACAATTTGACATGCCCTATCCAAGGGCAAGCTGCGTATGGGTAGTAAAAAGAAGGTATATCGATTGTTATTAGAGACCACCTGGGGGTTCCCTTACGTCTTAGCTTCTTGCCTCCTTGGTTGTTCCTTCCCCTAATTTGTCCGGCAATCATACTGCCGGAAAGGGCTTCTAGAGAGTAAGGTCCTGAAAGAGAAAAATGATAAAGGTATGTATCCCCTAGGGCGGTTAAGCCGCCTTGCGGGACGTGCCCTGATCGTGCCCCCACCTATGCCCATGGTATTTTCAGTGCGTAATTATGTAGGCGCGGCACGGATTTCGTTGCTTGAATGGGATTGGGACGGGGGCCAAATTGCTAGGCGAGCTCTGAACGTGCCTGGCGATCCTGTTGCAGGTTACTCCGGACTCGCTTAACGGTGTTCGGGGGCTGTATCGCCGAATTGCCGGTTTGCTTTAAAAGGCTACTTTGTGCTTCTGCTGCGAGGGCCGCAGTGTGCTCTTCCGCGCGGAGCGAGCGTTCTGTGTTTCCATTTACCGTTATGACCCCCTAGGTCCTGGCATCTTGAGCTTGAGGTATGCGTAATGCGGTACCGCATTGAATTTTGCAAATGCGGTTCGCCCGAGCAGTGCGTGATAGCCACTGCAGAACGGGACGATATCGAAGATTAACTCCTCGCTTTGGAAGTTGTTCGGAGATTCGAAGACCACTTCCAGTGTGATTGAGCCCGTGCAATGGGACTCTACACCTGGGATGACGCCCTTAAAGGTGGTTTTGGTGGGTTTGATCTTCGAGGGATCTATACCCATCTTGCGCACTGTATCCTGATAGAGCAGGTCCAGGCTGTGTCCGCCATCCATAAGGACTTGAGTGAGGTGAAATCCGTCGATGATGGGGTCTAGGACCAATGCGGCGGATCTTCCATGACGGATACTAGTGGGGTGGTCCCTGCGATCGAAGGTGATCGCACAAGAGGACCACGGGTTGAACTTTGGGGCGACGGGCTCTATCGCATAGACATCCCTTAGTGCATGCTTTCGTTCCCTTTGGGAATGTGGGTTGCGTATATCACGTTCACCGTCTTCACTTGTGGGGGGAACCTCTTCTGTCCTCCCATGTTCGGCGGCCGGGGCTCCTCCTCGTCATCACTGTGCAGCCCCTTGTCCTTGTTTTCGACATTCAACTTGCCGGCCTTCTTGAACACCCAGCATTCTCTGTTGGTGTGATTGGCTGGCTTATCGGGGGTGCCGTGGATTCGACACGAGCGATCGAGTATGCGATCCAAACTGGACGGGCCCGGAGTACTTCTTTTGAATGGCTTTTTCCGCCGACCGGATCTAGAGCCTATGAATCCGACATTGACTACCGTATCATAGGCGTTATTGCCGTTGTTGCGGCGCTTATGTCTGTTACGACGTGGTCTGCCGTCGGCATCTTTAGTATCCGAAGTGCCTGGATTCCTTGATGTGTTGTTGCTGCGAGCCAGCCAGCTATCCTCGCCCGTGCAAAAGCGGGTCATGAGTGTTGTGAGGGCTGCCATAAACTTCGGCTTCTCCTGGCCGAGGTGCCGGGCGAGCCACTCATCACGGATGTTATGCTTGAATGCCGCTAAGGCCTCTGCATTCGGACAGTAGACAATTTGGTTTTTCTTAGTTAGGAACCGTGTCCACAATTGCCTGGCCGATCCCCCCCTCTGCTGAGTTATATGGCTCAAGTCATCAGCATCTGGTGGTCGTACATAAGTGCCCTGGAAGTTGTCGGCGTTCTGGGAACGGGGGTCCCCAGACTTGCATGCCTGCGGCCTGCGGCGTGGCTCAAGTGGGGACCCAACGCGGCCCATCTTCATCAGCTCAAGCTCAAAGACCCTCGTGAGGGGCCAAGCCTCGTGGGGCGGACGACAGGAAGCTTCCTTAGAGGCAGCCTCATCAGGCAGGCTCGCGAGGAGGCGGAGAGATCAAGGCAGGGGTACCTCGCGAGGAACCCGTGACGCAAGCCATGACGATCGAGACCAGGCGGGCGCCAGGCGGGCGCCAGCCCGCGCAGTGTCCTTGTTTCCCCTTTGGTGCAAAGGGGGGCAAGTACAGGCCAAGGCATCAGGCAAGGGTTACCATTCCGGTGCAACGAGACCAAGACCAGCCGGATGCCAGGATGGAGGTCACCGTGGAGCCCAAGACGACGTGATCGCTAGTGCTTTTGGCAGCCGAAGACCACCTTTGGTCAGGATAACTTGTACTAGATGTTCCCCTTCGAAATGGCCAATTGTTGGCGCCCTTCCCGCTCATTATTTGGGGAGAGGCCCAGGGCCTCTATAAATAGAGCTAGCCACCACAGAGTAGGGAGAGACCCCCGGAGAGATCTGGTAGAACCATAGCAAAGAGAGAGAGAGAGAGAGAGGCGACTGAACTAACCCTAGCAGTTCATCGCACCAGCTCAAGAACACCACTCGTGAGGCTGTTCTTCCCTTGTACTGTCCATCATCAGCCCCAGAGGCAATCCACCACACCACACACTAGAGTAGGGTATTACACCACAATGGTGGCCCGAACCAGTATAAACATCGTGTCCCTTGTGTTGTTCATCATTTTCATCTTAGTTCGCACGAGAGGATCGGACATAGATCGGTAGGGGAGAGATCTCCATGCGCACCCCAGTGTTCCAACCTCTAGGGTCTGCCGGAACCCGAAACCTGACAGAAGTTGTCAAGGAATGCATCTTCCAAATCCTCCCAACTGCCGACGGAGTTTGCTGGCAAGCTATTCAGCCAATGCCGAGCTGGTCCTTTAAGTTTTAGTGGGAGGTACTTGATGGCATGCAGATCATCACCGCGAGCCATGTGGATGTGGAGGAGGAAATCCTCAATCCATATAGCGGGATCTGTTGTACCATCATACGATTCGATATTTACGGGTTTAAAACCCTCTGGGAATTCATGATCCATAACTTCATCAGTGAAGCATAGGGGGTGTGCGGCACCTCTGTGCCGGGCTATATCACGACGCAGTTCATATGAGTCTTGTCTGCTGTATTCAGCGCGGCCGGATTTACTTTTAGTGTATCCGGCGTGACGGTCATCATCGCATGTTGGTGCGTGCCCCCGTGATCCATAGATCGATCTTGCATGTTTTGCCTTGTTTTCCAATACATCTCGTAGGTCCCGCGTGTTGTCCCGGGCCTTGGTATTTTTGTTTGATTGGCGGCGGGGTGCGGGCTGGACTTCGGGCTGAAATGCCTCTCTGTCTCGGACACGAGGTGGCCTGTCAGCCGCATCATACGCTGGTGATGTGGGTTTCAATGCTTCCTCCTCGAGGTGAGGTAGCAGCCTGCGCTTTGGATAACTCTTGGTTGGGCGCTCGAGTTCGTATTCCTCGGCCGCAAGGACTTTGGTCCATCTGTCTGCTAGAAAATCTTGATCAGCTCGAAGCTGTTGTTGCTTTTTCTTCAAACTATTTTCTCTGGCTATAAGCCGACGCTTGAAGCGCTCCTGTTTGACGGGATCCTCAGGCACGATAAATTCTTCGTCGCTGAGGCTCACCTCGTCTTTGGAGAGTGGCATGTAATTGTCCTCCTCCGATTCTTCATCTGCTACCCGCTCTGGAGGGCTAGCTTGTTCACCCTCCCGCTCTAAATCATACTGGAGGGGATTGTTGTCGTCTTCGGCACTATCCGGAGTGTTATTGTCTCTTGTGCCGGTATCACTACTTTTGCTATGGAGGGAATTAGAGCGGCGCCGCTGATGTCGACGCTTGGGTTGCTTCTTGGAGGGGCCATCCTCCGCTGTCTCGTCGCCATTGCCTTCTTTGGGGGTGTCCACCATGTATATATCATATGATGAGGTGGCGGTCCAGCGCCCTGTGGGCGGTGGTTCCTGTTCGTCTCCTGCATCGTCGTCCATACCGTCGATGTCTTCGGAGTCGTAGTCGAGCATGCCGGTTAAATTGTCGACAGTGGCTACTAAGTGGGTGGTGGGTGAGGAGCGAATTTCATCGTCCGCATCCCATTCTAGCCGGACATAGTTCGGCCAAGGTTCTCCTGACAAGGAGAGAGACCTTAATGAATTTAGCACGTCGCCGAAAGGTGAGTGCTGAAAGATATCCGCGGAGGTGAACTCCATGATCGGTGCCCAATCAGATTCGATGGGCACGGACGCAGGCGGCTCGGAGTCCATGGCCGGGGACAAATCCAGTGGTTCGGCAACATGGCTCTCGTAAGGGGTGAAGTCAGTATCCGGCTCCGTCGCCACTGGGAGTGCGGCCTCCATGGTGGGGTCTATCCCTCCGTCCTCGGATGGCGCAATTTGCTCCGGATTGAGGGCCGGAGTGGTTGCAGGTGTGATCTCCCGAACACTGTCCGATGGTAGAGTTACTTCATGATCATTGTGATTGTGCGGCACACCTGACATGGTCTTGAATCCGTTGAAGATCAAGTCTCCGCGGATGTCGGTAGCGCAGTTTAAGTTTCCCAACCTGAGCTAATGGCTAGGGGCGTAGCTTTCGATCTGCTCCAGATGGCCAAGCGAGTTGGCCCGCAGTGCGAAGCTGCCAAATACGAAGATCTGTCCTGGGGGGAAAACCTCACCCTGGACCGCATCGTTAACAATAATCAAAGGAGACATCAAGCCTTACGGTGACGACACAGTGGAACTCTCAATGAAAGCACCAATGTCGGTGTCAAAACCGGTGGATCTCGAGTAGGGGGTCCCGAACTGTGCGTCTGTTGGGGAACGTAGTAATTTCAAAAAATTTCCTACGCACACGCAAGATCATGGTGATGCATAGCAACGAGAGGGGAGAGTGTTGTCTATGTACCCTCGTAGACCGACAGCGGAAGCGTTATGACAACGCGGTTGATGTAGTCGTACGTCTTCACGGCCCGACCGATCAAGCACCGAAACTACAGCACCTCCGAGTTCTAGCACACGTTCAGCTCGATGACGATCCCCGGACTCCGATCCAGCAAAGTGTCGGGGAAGAGTTTCGTCAGCACGATGGCGTGGTGACAATCTTGATGTACTACCGTCGCAGGGCTTCGCCTAAGCACTGCTACAATATTATCGAGGACTATGGTGGAAGGGGGCACCGCACACGGCTAAGAATATGATCACGTGGATCAACTTGTGTCTCTAGGGGGTGCCCCTGCCTCCGTATATAAAGGTTCAAAGGGGGGGGGGTGCGGCCGGCCTAGAGGTGGCGCGCCAGGAGGAGTCCTACTCCCTTCGGGAGTAGGATTCCCCCCCCCCTTTCCTAGTTGGAATAGGATTCGCGGAGGGGGGGAAAGATGAAGGGGGGCCGGCCCCCTCTCCTTGTCCTATTCGGACCAAGGGAGGGGAGGGGCGCGTGGCCCATCTCTGGTTGCCTCTTCTCTTTTCCACTAAGTCCCACTAAGGCCCATATATCTCCCGGGGGGTTCCGGTAACCTCCCGGTACTCCGGTAAAATCCCGATTTCACCCGGAACACTTCTGATATCCAAATATAGGCTTCCAATATATCAATCTTTATGTCTCGACCATTTCGAGACTCCTCGTCATGTCCATGATCACATCCGGGACCCCGAACAACCTTCGGTACATCAAAACGTATAAACTCATAATATAACTGTCATCGAAACCTTAAGCGTGCGGACCCTACGGGTTCGAGAACAATGTATACATGACCGAGACACGTCTCCGGTCAATAACCAATAGCGGGACCTGGATGCCCATATTGGTTCCTACATATTCTACGAAGATCTTTTATCGGTCAGTCCGCATAACAACATATGTTGTTCCCTTTGTCATTGGTATGTTACTTGCCCGAGATTCGATCGTCGGTATCCAATACCTAGTTCAATCTCGTTACCGGTAAGTCTCTTTACTCGTTCCGTAATACATCATCCCGCAACTAACTCATTAGTTGCAATGCTTGCAAGGCTTAAGTGATGTGTATTACCGAGAGGGCCCAGAGATACCTCTCCGACGATCGGAGTGACAAATCCTAATCTCGAAATACGTCAACCAAACATGTACCTTTGGATACACCTGTAGAGCACCTTTATAATCACCCAGTTACGTTGTGACGTTTGGTAGCGCAAAAAGTGTTCCTCCGGCACACGGGAGTTACATAATCTCATAGTCATAGGAACATGTATAAGTCATGAAGAAAGGAATAACAACATACTAAACGATCGGGTGCTAAGCTAATGGAATGGGTCATGTCAATCAGATCATTCAACTAATGATGTGATCCCGTTAATCAAATAACAACTCTTTGTCCATGGTTAGGAAACATAACCATCTTTGATTAACGAGCTAGTCAAGTAGAGGCATACTAGTGACACTCTGTTTGTCTATGTATTCACACATGTATTATGTTTCCGGTTAATACAATTCTAGCATGAATAATAAACTTTTATCATGATATAAGGAAATAAATAATAACTTTATTATTGCCTCTAGGGCATATTTCCTTCAGTCTCCCACTTGCACTAGAGTCAATAATCTAGATTACACAGTAATGATTCTAACACCCATGGAGCCTTGGTGCTGATCATGTTTTGCTCGTGGAAGAGGCTTAGTCAACGGGTGTCGGTGTCAAAACCGGCGGATCTCGGGTAGGGGGTCCCGAACTATGCGTCTAGGCGGATGGTAACAGGAGACAAGGGACACGATGTTTTTACCTAGGTTCGGGCCCTCTTGATGGATGTAAAACCCTACTCCTGCTTGATTGATATTGATGATATGGGTAGTACAAGAGTGGATCTACCACGAGATCAAGGAGGCTAAACCCTAGAAGCTAGCCTATGGTATGATTGTTGTAATGGTTATGTTGTCCTATGGACTAAAACCCTCCGGTTTATATAGACACCGGAGAGGGCTAGGGTTACACAGAGTCGGTTACAATGGTAGGAGATCTACATATCCGTATCGCCATGCTTGCCTTCCACGCCAAGGAAAGTCCCATCCGGACACGGGACTAAGTCTTCAATCTTGTATCTTCATAGTCTTGGAGTCCGGCTGTCCGGACACCCCGTAGTCCAGGACTCCCTCAGTAGCCCCTGAACCAGGCTTCAATGACGATGAGTCCGGCGCGCATATTGTTCGACATTGCAAGGCGGGTTCCTCCTCTGAATAATTCATAGAAGATTGTGAACACCAGGATAGTGTCCGGCTCTGCATAATAAATTCCACATACCACCATAGAGAGAATATTATGTGCACAAGTTCAATCTGCTGACGTGTTTTGTGGCATGACGTCACACTACCACCAAGCCTTTACTGTAATTGTTTTTTATTATACCACCTCAGCGCGTGAAGCGGTTTCCTTGGCACGTCTAGTCGAAGCAGAGATCGTGTTCTCCTTATTCCGGGATTCTTATCAATACGGACGTGGGTAACCCAACCGCGTCATTGATGGTGGCGCTTGGGAGATAAGCGAGTTTTACCAGGCTGGTGGGGACGCGTAGTTTGCGTCCGCCCATATATAAGGGGATAAAGACCCACCCTTTTTACCTACGCCTTCTTCCTCCTTTGCTTATCCATCTCCGCGCACTCTCGAGCTCCAGCGCCCAAGTCCGTGCATCTCGTCTCGACCTTCTCCGACCATGTCCGGAGCGGGAGGCAAGTGGCTGGCCTCCTCCGTTACGGAGGAGCACATCGCAAAACTGCACAGCGGCGGATACCTTTCCGGCGACATCGCGCACCGGCTGCCCTACAAGGGGCAGCTCATCCCCACTCCCAGGCCCCATGAGAGGGTCGTGTTCCTTCCCCACTTCCTCCATGGACTGGGCTTCCCGTTGCATCCCTTTGTCCGGGGACTCATGTACTATTACGGCCTGGATTTCCACGATCTGGCGCCAAAGTTCATCCTCAACATCTCGGCATTTATCGTCGTGTGCGAGGCCTTCCTCTGCATCCAGCCCCACTTCGGCTTGTGGCTCAAGACCTTCAACGTCAAGCCGAAGGTAGTGAAGGGCGTCCAAGCGGAGTGTGGAGGCACCATGTTGGGCAAGATGCCCAACGTCATCTGGCTCGAAGGGGCCTTCGTGGAGTCCACCAAGGGATGGCAATCGGGGTGGTTCTATATCACCGAGCCGTGCGACCCAAAATGGGCGGCGGCCCCCGAATTCAGATCTGGTATCCCCATGCATCTCACCTCCTGGAAAGAGAAGGGCTTGCTATGGGGCAGTTCGGAGGAGCTGACAGGACTCCAGTCCTGTCTCCAGACCCTGGTGAACAAGAAGCTCAAGCTTGTCAATGTGATCCAGGTCATGCTCATCCGCCGGATTCTCCCCTGACAACAACGGGCCTTTAACCTATGGGAGTTCGATCTGGCACAGCACCGGACTCTGAGCGGGCTCTTCGACACGACGTATGAAGCCGTCTGGAGGGTGCTGTTCAAGGGCGGAGAAGCCCCCGCGTCCGCGACTGAAGATCGCGGATTCAGCACCAAGCGCCCGGCCGGTGAGGTAAGCTTCGTTATCCTCTATGGGACAGTTGTTTTCTTTCATAGTTTGACTCTACGTGGGATCTAAAAACTCCCAATGCCTTTGACAGGACTGGCAGAGGGCGTCCGGTCAGGTAGACTATCCGGCTCCCCTCCCCAAAGACCCAGCGGACGCCCGCTTAACAAGGCTGCTGGTTCCGGCACTCTATGTGGTGCCGGAGAAGAAGGCCAAGAAGAAGGCCACGGGAACTCGAAAAAGTTCCCGGCGCCAGGTGATATCGGACTCATCGTCCGATGGCTCCGAGGCGGACTCCTCCCCCGAAGACGAGGAGGAGAAAGTCGAGGACTTTCTCCCAGAGGAAGGAGAGAGGAAGAGGAAGGCTTCCCCAACTAGGGAGGACGAAGGGTCCAAGAGGGGAAGGACTATTCCCCCAGACAGCTCTGCCAACGCCAATGTTGGCGACGAAGAGTGGCCCTCAAGGGCCAGGCCTCCGGCAAGATCGTAAGTATCCGGATTCCTGAATGATTTATAATTTCTTTCGTGTCATATAGTGTCCTTCTAATGCCGCACACTGCCCGCAGTCCGGCCGATGATGATCTCCCCGCTTCGTCGAGCGGGTCGTTGGCTCCGTCGGATGTAGATTCCATCCTGACTGCCTCCACCCCTCGCAACGCTGAGGACGCCGAGGTGGGATCCCGGGAAGGGACCCATCAGGAGGAGGCTCTGGAGGCGCCACAAGGCAGCCTCCCGGACTTTGCGCCGGACTCCACACCGAAACCCGAAGTGGTTCCGGACTCCGGCAGGCGGCCCCTTCGCAAGAAGGGCAAGACCGTGACACCGGCGGCCTCCATCCAACCGGAGGCGCCGGACAACTTGTTGGAGGCGCTCAAAGGCGCTTCCATCGAGGAAGAACACCGCACTATCATGAGTGCGGTGATTCAGAAGGTCCAGCTCGCCAAGAGCAGGCTGACCGAAGCCTGCAGTAGCCTTCTAACAGGCTTTGAGGTAAGAAGTTAAAAATATGTAATGTAATACCGCATAGACAGTAGCCCCTGATGCTTGGTTCGGTGTTCGGAAAGAAAAACCAGATTGAGGATCTAAAAAAGATATACGCAGGAATGCTAAAAATTGTGTCAATATGGGTTTGTAGGCTGCGCTGCTGACCTCTGCCGCACTGATGGTGGAGGTCGGTGCGTTGAAGCAGGACCTCGAGCGGTCCGAGCAAGAGCTTGGCCTTGCCAAGAAGCAGCTCGAGGACAAAGAAGGTGAGTAATACCATCTTTGAATTTGTACCTTACAAAAAAGGATTTTGGTTGCAATGAAAATAACAAGGATAACGTGTGTACTGCAGGGGCCACAAACGAGGTGGCAACCCTGAAGGAGGCCATATCCACGGCAGAACGCAATGCGGCCGCGGAACGGACGGAGCGAGAGAAACAGGAGGCGCGGGTGGCGGAGGTGCAGCAAGAGCTCCAGGCTCTCATGGAAAAACATGAGAGTTTGGAGCGTGACTCGAAGACTCGAGAGTCCGAGCTTGCCTCGGCTCTTGAAAGTGCCAAAGCCGCTAAGGCCGAGGCCCATAAGGCCCTCCAGGAGGTTGAGGCGATGAAGAAAATAGCGGCGGGTAAGGCATTTTTATGCAAAGCAAGCATGTTAATGTAAATTACCTATTACTTACCCGAATTCGGAGCTCTCCAGGGGCGTTTGCAGATCTGCCTTGCAGTGTATCTGATGCCGCCGTGTTTTACCGAGCCAAGGAGGGGAGCTCAACGGAGAAGGTCTTCTGGTCTCAGTACGCTGAGGCCGGCCATCCGGTGCCCCCTAGCGACCAGCTAAAGCAGCTGGTCGAGCTCAACAAGGTAGCCGACCAGGCCATGAAGGGCCTCATAGTCCGGCTGTGGCCTGGAGAGGCCATGCCTGGGAGCTACTTTGGCCTCGTGCGGCGACTGGTGGATGCGTGCCCCTGGGTGGAGGTCATCAAGTGCTCCGCCTGTATTGAGGGTGCTCGTCGGGCCCTTGCCCGCGCGAAGGTGCATTGGGGCAGGCTGGATGCGGAGAGGCTTATCACTGACGCGCCACCAGCGGGCAAAGAGTATCGCACGCCCGAGATGTACTATAAGACTGTCCTGAAGGGTGCCCGCAAGATTGCGGATGAGTGCCCCAGAGATGTAATTTTTGAGTAAACTCGCTATGTGTTATCCTATGCGCTGAAAACTTTGTTCATATGCGCTAAGCAACGCTTATTAATTTAAAATATTACCTTCTGTGCGGCCGTTTATTAAATCTGAGAGATGGCAAGTCGTCGGCTTCAGCCCCCATGCCACGAGTGTTGGGGTGTTCGGGATAAAGTTGAGCGCTCTTGTTCCCATTTTTGGGTCCATCTAGGGAGGCGCTCAACACGACGAACAAGGCAACCGGACTTATAATACTTGAACACTCTCACTTAGCCATAGAATTCTATAATTTTAAATTTCGGCGAAGCCCCTAGTATTCGGAAGACCGAGTTTGGAGCGCCATCCACGCCTTGGCCGGACATTATCCGGTTCTTCGCTCGAAGCGGCATAAGTCTTTAGGGACTCAAAAAGACCTCTCGAACAGCGACCAGTCTCTCGCCTTATCATGATAGTCAGTTTTAGCTTTCTCCACTGAGGCGCTCGCCCAGCTCAAGTGGGGCGCAATCGCAGTGGTTCTCCCAGTGCTACCTTAGCCGACAGAACGGAACGTAAGGTACCAAAACATGGGAGCCGGGCAAACCCAACTATTGACCCAAGACATGATTCGGAGCCAATTCATATAATGCTATAAGTTCGGGGTGCCACACTTTTGAAAGTGTTCGGACTTATCACACCATAATGCGGGAACATAAACCCCTGGTGTATTCGGCCGTACCAAAATGTACGGGTGCGAGAACATATGTGTAAAGTAATGCAATTATAAGCAAAAAGTACTGCATTGTTTATTCAAGGAATTCTGCTATGAGTGCGGAATGATACAAATAGTGCGTTAAGCAAGGGATTGAACTAATTAGACGTGTCTCCCTCCAGGGGTAGGCTGCGGAATGGTGGATTTAACAAATTTAATACTCGTAATGGTGACCACCTGATTGTTCGTCGCAGCCTTTGTCCTTCCCTGGTTGTTGCATCGTGAGTTCGGCAGTTCGCCTCCGGACAGGGCCTCTGGTGAACGGAGTCCTGTGTATAAAAAGAAGGAAAATAAAAAATAAAAAGAGCGACGCACTTGGGAGCCCCTGGTGTGGTTGAGCCGCACTCTGGGTCTGTTGTGGTCGTGCCCCTCCCCCTATGCCCATGGTATCTCGAGAGCGTAGTGATGTACGCGGAGAGCTGCTCTTGCAATCATGCGAGGGCTGGGGTTGGGGCCGCATTGCTACGCGTGCTCGGAACGTGCCGGGTGGTCTTTGTTGATGTTGCTCCGGGCGCGTTTGGCCGTGTCCGGTCATTTAACGGTCGGACTCGAAAATTGCCTTAGAAGGCTGCTCTGTACTTCTGCTGCGAGAGCTGCTGTATGTTCCTCCGTTCGGAGGGAGCGTTCCGTATTTCCGTTGACCGTGATGACTCCACGAGGGCCTGGCATCTTGAGCTTGAGGTATGCATAATGCGGCACCGCGTTGAACTTTGCGAACGCGGTTCGTCCGAGCAGAGCGTGATAGCCGCTGCGGAACGGGACTATGTCAAAGATTAACTCCTCGCTTCGGAAATTATCCGGGGATCCGAAGACCACTTCCAGTGTGACTGAGCCTGTACAATTGGCCTCGACACCTGGTATGACGCCTTTGAAGGTCGTCTTTGTAGGTTTAATCCTTGAGGGGTCTATGCCCATCTTGCGCACTGTATCCTGATAAAGCAGATTCAGGCTACTGCCGCCGTCCATCAGGACTCTCGTGAGGTGAAATCCATCGACGATTGGGTCTAAACCAATGCGGCAAATCCGCCATGGCGGATACTGGTCGGATGGTCTCTTCGATTGAAAGTGATCGGGCAAGAGGACCATGGATTGAACTTCGGGGCGACTGGCTCCATCGCATATACATCCCTCAGTGCACACTTCCATTCCCTCTTGGGTATATGGGTTGCGTATATCATGTTTACCGTCCGCACTTGTGGGGGGAAGCCCTTCTATCCTCTATTGTTCGGCGGCCGGGTCTCTTCCTCGTCATCACTGTGCAGCCCCTTGTCATTGTTTTCGGCAACTAACTTGCCTGCCTGCTTGAATACCCAACAATCTCTGTTGGTGTGGTTAGCTGGCTTTTCGGGGGTGCCATGTATCTGGCAAGAGCGGTCGAGTATTCGGTCCAAATTGGACGGACCCGGAGTGGTTCTTTTGAATGTCTTCTTCCGCTGACCGGGTTTAGAGCCTCGGAATCCGGCGTCGACTGCCGTATCCTCATTGTTGTCGCCGTTAACGCGGCGTTTGTTTTTGTTTCGACGCGACCTGCCATTGTGGTCCTTAGTGTCCGGACTGCCAGCATTTTTGCTAAGGTTGTTGCTGCGAGCTAGCCAGCTATCCTCTCCCGCGCAGAAGCGGGTCATGAGTGATGTGAGGGCTGCCATGGATTTCGGCTTTTCCTGTCCGAGGTGCCAGGCCAACCACTCGTCGCGGATGTTATGTTTGAAGGCTGTGAGGGCCTCTACATCCGGACAGTCGACGATTTGATTTTTCTTTGTGAAGAACCGTGTCCAGAATTGTCTGGCCGATTCATCTGGCTGCTGAATTATGTGGCTTAGGTCATCGGCGTCTGGTGGTCGCACATATGTGCCCTAGAAGTTCTCAAGGAATGCGGCTTCCAGGTCCTCCCAACACCCAATTGACTCTGCGGGCAGGCTGTTAAGCCAATGCCGAGCTGGTCCTTTAAGCTTGAGCGGGAGATATTTGATGGCGTGGAGATTGTCGCCGCGGGCCATATGGATATGAAGGAGATACTCCTCGATCCAAACCGCGGGGTCTGTTGTGCCATCGTAGGATTCAATGTTGATGGGTTTGAACCCTTCAGGGATTTGATGATCCATTACTTCGTCTGTGAAGCATAGTGGGTGTGCGGCGCCTCTATATTGAGCAATATCACGACGTAGCTCAAGAGAGTGTTGTCTGCTGTGTTCGGCCCGGCCGGAGTTGTTGTATCCGGCGCGACGGTATTCGTCATGGGTCGTGGGGCGCCCACGTGATCCATAGATAGATCTGGATTGTCTTGCCTTGTCCTCCAATATATCTCGCAAGTCCGGCGCGTTCCCTTGTGGCTTCGTATTTTTCGAGCGATGCCGAGGTACGGTCTTGATGGAGGGCCGGGATGCCTCTCTGTTGCGACCACGGGGTGGTCGGTCGGCCGTATTGTGTGCTGGTGATGAAGGTATGTATGCTTCCTCCTCTAGTCGGGGGAGCAACTTGCGTTTTGGGTAGCTCTTGGAGGAGCGTTCGAGTTCATACTCTTCGGCCGCGAGGATCTCGCTCCATCTGTCGGCCAGCAGGTCTTGATCAGCTTGAAGCTGCTGCTGCTTTTTCTTTAGGCTATTTGCTGTGGCCATTAGCCTGCGTTTGAAACGCTCTTGTTCGACGGGATCCTCAGGCACGGCGAATTCGTCGTCGTCGAGGCTTGCCTCGTCTCCGGAGGGAGGTATGTAATTATCATCCTCGACCTCTTCGTCCGCCGCTCTCTCGTGAGGGCTGGCTTCTGCATCCTCCTGCGCTGAATCCTGCTGGAGGGGGTTGTCTTCGGCACTTTCTGGGGTATTATTATCTCCTGTGCCGGAATCTCCATTCTTGCTGTGGCGGGATTTAGAGCGGCGCCGCTGACATCGGCGCTTGGGCTGTTTCTTTAAGGAATCTGCCTCCGCTGCTTCTTCGCCGTCCCCATCCTTTGGGGTGTCCACCATGTATATGTCGTATGACGAGGTGGCCCTCCAGTGCCCTGTAGGCGCTGGTTCTTGATCGTCTCCGGCATCATCGTCCATACCGTCGATGTCTTCGGAGTCGTAGTCTAGCATGTCGGTTAGGTCATCGACAGTGGCTACAAAGTGGGTGGTGGGTGGGCTTTGAATTTCTTCGTCGTCCGCATCCCAACCGTCCTGGCCGTAGTCCGGCCAGTGCTCTCCGAATAGCGAGAGATGCTTTAGCAAATTCAAGATGTCGCCAAAGGGTGAGTGTTGAAAGATGTCCGTGGCGGTGAACTCCATGATCGGCGCCCAATCGGATTTGATTGGCAGGGGCGCGTGAGGTTCGGAGTCCGGCGAGGAGTCCAGCACCTCGGAGTCATGAGCTTTATAAGGGACAAGGTTAGTGTTCGGCTCCATCGCCGTAGCGGTTGCAGCTCCCAAGGCGGTGTCCAACCATCCGTCCTCGATCTGCGCGATTGGCTCCAGACTATAGGTCGGAGCGGATCCGTGTGCGGCCTCCAAAGCACTGTACGGCGACAGAGTTAGATCATGCCCGTCGTGACAGCGCGGCGCGCTCAGTTGTGGCTCGGATCCATCGAAGATCAAGTCTTCGCGGATGTCTGCCGTGAAGTTTAGGCTTCCAAACCTGACTTGATGGCCAGGGGCGTAGCTTCCGATCTGCTCCAGATGACCAAGTGAATTGGCCCGCAGTGCGAAGCCGCAGAATACGAAGATCTGTCCGGGGAGAAAGGTCTCACCCTGGACCGAGTTGTTGTTGGTTGAAGAAGCCATCAAGCCTATCGGTGACGACACAGAGGAACTCTCAATGAAAGCACCAATGTCGGTGTCAAAACCGACGGATCTCGGGTAGGGGGTCGCGAACTGTGCGTCTAGGCGGATGGTAACAGGAGACAAGGGACACGATGTTTTTACCCAGGTTCGGGCCCTCTCGATGGAGGTAAAACCCTACTCCAGCTTGATTGATATTGATGATACGGATAGTACAAGAGTGGATCTACCACGAGATCAAGGAGGCTAAACCCTAGAAGCTAGCCTATGGTATGATTGTTGTAATGGTTATGTTGTCCTACGGACTAAAACCCTCCGGTTTATATAGACACCGAAGAGGGATAGGGTTACACAGAGTCGGTTACAATGGTAGGAGATCTACATATCTGTATCGCCAAGCTTGCCTTCCACGCCAAGGAAAGTCCCATCCGGACACGGGACGAAGTCTTCAATCTTGTATCTTCATAGTCTTGGAGTCCGGCTGACGATGATAGTCCGGCTGTCCGGACACCCCCTAGTCCAGGACTCCCTCAACGGGTCTGCTATATTCAGATCCATATGTATCTTGCAAATCTCTATGTCTCCCACCTGGACTAGATCCCGGATGGAATTGAAGCGTCTCTTGATGTGCTTGGTTCTCTTGTGAAATTTGGATTCCTTCGCCAAGGCAATTGCACCAGTATTGTCACAAAAGATTTTCATTGGACCCGATGCACTAGGTATGACACCTAGATCGAATATGAACTCCTTCATACAGACTCCTTCGTTTGCTGCTTCCGAAGCAGCTATGTACTCCTCTTCACATGTAGATCCCGCCACGACGCTTTGTTTAGAACTGCACCAACTGACAGCTCCACCGTTTAATGTAAACACGTATCCGGTTTGCGATTTAGAATCATCCGGATCAGTGTCAAAGCTTGCATCAACGTAACCGTTTACGATGAGCTCTTTGTCACCTCCATATACGAGAAACATATCCTTAGTCCTTTTCAGGTATTTCAGGATGTTCTTGACCGCTGTCCAGTGATCCACTCCTGGATTACTTTGGTACCTCCCTGCTAAACTTATAGCAAGGCACACATCAGGTCTAGTACACATCATTGCATACATGATAGAGCCTATGGCTGAAGCATAGGGAACATCTTTCATTTTCTCTCTATCTTCTGCAGTGGTCGGGCATTGAGTCTGACTCAACTTCACACCTTGTAACACAGGCAAGAATCCTTTCTTTGCTTGATCCATTTTGAACTTCTTCAAAATCTTGTCAAGGTACGTGCTTTGTGAAAGTCCAATTAAGCGTCTTGATCTATCTCTATAGATCTTTATGCCTAATATGTAAGCAGCTTCACCGAGGTCTTTCATTGAAAAACTCTTATTCAAGTATCCCTTTATGCTATCCAGAAATTCTATATCATTTCCAATCAGTAATATGTCATCCACATACAATATCAGAAATGCTACAGAGCTCCAACTCACTTTCTTGTAAATACAGGCTTCTCCGAAAGTCTGTATAAAACCAAATGCTTTGATCACACTATCAAAGCGTTTATTCCAACTCCGAGAGGCTTGCACCAGTCCATAAATGGATCGCTGGAGCTTGCACAATTTATTAGCTCCCTTTGGATCGACAAAACCTTCAGGTTGCATCATATACAACTCTTCTTCCAGAAATTCATTCAGGAATGCAGTTTTGACATCCATCTGCCAAATTTCATAATCATAAAATGCGGCAATTGCTAACATGATTCGGACAGACTTAAGCATCGCTACGGGTGAGAAGGTCTCATCGTAGTCAACCCCTTGAACTTGCCTAAACCCTTTTGCGACAAGTCGAGCTTTGTAGATAGTAATATTACCGTCAGTCTTCTTCTTGAAGATCCATTTATTCTCAATTGCTTGCCGATCATCGGGCAAGTCAACCAAAGTCCACACTTTGTTCTCATACATGGATCCCATCTCAGATTTCATGGCTTCAAGCCATTTTGCGGAATCTGGGCTCACCATCGCTTCTTCATAGTTCGTAGGTTCATCATGATCTAGCAGCATGACTTCTAGAATAGGATTACCGTACCACTTTGGCGCGGATCTTAATCTGGTTGATCTACAAGGTTCAGTAGTATCTTGTCCTGAAGTTTCATGATCATTATCATTAGCTTCCTCACTAATTGGTGTAGGTGTCGCAGAAACAGGTTTCTGTGATGTACTACTTTCCAATAAGGGAGCAGGTACAGTTACCTCATCAAGTTCTACTTTCCTCCCACTCACATCTTTCGAGAGAAACTCCTTCTCCAGAAAGTTTCCGAACTTAGCAACAAAAGTCTTGCCTTCGGATCTGTGATAGAAGGTGTATCCAATAGTCTCCTTTGGATATCCTATGAAGACACATTTCTCCGATTTGGGTTCGAGCTTATCAGGTTGAAGCTTTTTCACATAAGCATCGCAGCCCCAAACTTTCAGAAACGACAACTTTGGTTTCTTGCCAAACCATAGTTCATAAGGCGTCGTCTCAACGGATTTTGATGGTGCCCTATTTAACGTGAATGCGGCCGTCTCTAAAGCATAACCCCAAAACGATAGCGGTAAATCAGTAAGAGACATCATAGATCGCACCATATCTAGTACGATTACGACGTTTGGACACACCATTACGCTGTGGTGTTCCGGGTGGCGTGAGTTGTGAAACTATTCCGCATTGTTTGAAATGTACACCAAACTCGTAACTCAAATATTCTCCTCCACAATCAGATCGTAGAAACTTTATTTTCTTGTTACGATGATTTTCAACTTCACTCTGAAATTCTTTGAACTTTTCAAATGTTTCAGACTTATGTTTCATTAAGTAGATATACCCATATCTGCTTAAGTCATATGTGAAGGTGAGAAAATAACGATATCTGCCACGAGCCTCAATATTCATCGGACCACATACATCTGTATGTATGATTTCCAACAAATCTGTTGCTCTCTCCATAGTACCGGAGAACGGTGTTTTAGTCATCTTGCCCATGAGGCACGGTTCGCAAGTACCAAGTGATTCATAATCAAGTGGTTCCAAAAGTCCATCAGTATGGAGTTTCTTCATGCGCTTTACACCGATATGACCTAAACGGCAGTGCCACAAATAAGTTGCACCATCATTATCAACTCTGCATCTTTTGGCTTCAACATTATGAATATGTGTGTCACTACTATCGAGATTCAATAAGAATAGACCACTCTTCAAGGGTGCATGACCATAAAAGATATTACTCATATAAATAGAACAACCATTATTCTCTGATTTAAATGAATAACCGTCTCGCATCAAACAAGATCCAGATATAATGTTCATGCTTAACGCTGGCACCAAATAACAATTATTTAGGTCTAATATTAATCCCGAAGGTAGATGTAGAGGTAGCGTGCCGACTGCGATCACATCGACTTTGGAACCGTTTCCCACGCGCATCGTCACCTTGTCCTTAGCCAATCTTCACTTAATCCTTAGTCCCTATTTCGAGTTGCAAATATTAGCAACAGAACCAGTATCAAATACCCAGGCGCTACTGCGAGCATTAGTAAGGTACACATCAATAACATGTATATCACATATACCTTTGTTCACCTTGCCTTCCTTCTTATCCGCCAAATACTTGGGGCAGTTCCGCTTCCAGTGACCAGTCTGCTTGAAGTAGAAGCACTTAGTTTCAGGCTTAGGTCCAGACTTGGGTTTCTTCTCTTGAGCAGCAACTTGTTTGCTATTCTTCTTGAAGTTCCCCTTCTTCTTCCCTTTGCCCTTTTTCTTGAAACCAGTGGTCTTGTTGACCATCAACACTTGATGCTCCTTCTTGATTTCTACTTCCGCAGCTTTCAGCATTGCGAAGAGCTCGGGAATAGTCTTATTCATCCCTTGCATATTATAGTTCATCACGAAGCTCTTGTAGCTTGGTGGCAGTGATTGGAGAATTCTGTCAATGACGCAATCATATGGAAGATTAACTCCCATTTGAATCAAGTGATTATTATACCCAGACATTTTGAGTATATGCTCACTGACAGAACTGTTCTCCTCCATCTTACAGCTATAGAACTTATTGGAGACTTCATATCTCTCAATCCGGGCATTTGCTTGAAATATTAACTTCAACTCCTGGAACATCTCATATGCCCCATGACGTTCAAAACATCGTTGAAGTCCCGGTTCTAAGCCGTAAAGCATGGCACATTGAACTATCGAGTAGTCATCAGCTTTGCTCTGCTAGACGTTCATAACATCTGGTGTTGCTCCAGCAGCAGGCCTGGCACCCAGCAGTGCTTCCAGGACGTAATTATTCTATGCAGCAATGAGGATAATTCTCAATTTACGGACCCAGTCCGTGTAATTGCTACCATCATCTTTCAACTTTGCTTTCTCAAGGAACGCATTAAAATTCAACGGAACAACAGCACGGGCCATCTAGCTACAATCAAACATACATAAGCAAGATACTATTAGGTACTAAGTTCATGATAAATTTAGGTTCAATTAATCATATTACTTAAGAACTCCCACTTAGATAGACATCCCTCTAATCCTCTAAGTGATTATGTGATCCAAATCAACTAAACCATGTCCGATCATCACGTGAGATGGAGTAGTTTCATTGGTGAACATCAATATGTTGATCATATCTACTATATGATTCACGCTTGACCTTTCGGTCTCTGTGTTCCGAGGCCATATCTGTATATGCTTGGCTCGTCAAGTATAACCTGAGTATTCCGCGTGTGCAACTGTTTTGCACCCGTTGTATTTGAACATAGAGCCTATCACACCCGATCATCACGTGGTGTCTCAGCACGAATAACTTTCGCAAAGGTGCATACTCAGGGAGAACACTTCTTGATAATTTAGTGAGAGATCATCTTATAATGCTACCGTCAATCAAAGCAAGATAAGATGCATAAAAGATAAACATCTCATGCAATCAATATAAGTGATATGATATGGCCATCATCATCTTGTGCCTGTGATCTCCATCTCCGAAGCACCGTCATGATCACCATCGTCACCGGCGCGACACCTTGATCTCCATCGTAGCATCGTTGTCGTCTCGCCAATCTTATGCTTCCATGACTATCGCTACCGCTTAGTGATAAAGTAAAGCATTACAGCGCGATTGCATTGCATACAATAAAGCGACAACCATATGGCTCCTGCCAGTTGCCGATAACTCGGTTACAAAACATGATCATCTCATACAATAAAATTTAGCATCATGTCTTGACCATATCACATCACAACATGCCCTGCAAAAACAAGTTAGACATCCTCTACTTTGTTGTTGCAAGTTTTACGTGGCTGCTACGGGCTTAAGCAAGAACCAATCTTACTTACACATCAAAACCACAACGATAGTTTGTCAAGTTGGTGCCGTTTTAACCTTCGCAAGGACCGCGCGTAGCCACACTCGGTTCAACTAAAGTTGGAGAAACTGTCACCCGCAAGCCACCTATGTGCAAAGCACGTCGGAAGAACCGGTCTTGCGTAAGCGTACGCGTAATGTCGGTCCAGGCCGCTTCGTCCAACAATACCGCCGAAGCAAAGTATGACATGCTGGTAAGTAGTATGACTTATATCGCCCACAACTCACTTGTGTTCTACTCGTGCATATAACATCAACACATAAAACCTAGGCTCTGATGCCACTGTTGGGGAACGTAGTAATTTCAAAAAATTTCCTACGCACACGCAAGATCATGGTGATGCATAGCAACGAGAGGGGAGAGTGTTGTCTACGTACCCTCGTAGACCAACAACGGAAGCGTTATGACAACGCGGTTGATGTAGTTGTACGTCTTCACGGCCCGACCGATCAAGCACCGAAACTACGGCACCTCCGAGTTCTAGCACACGTTCAGCTCGATGACGATCTCCGGACTCCGATCCAACAAAGTGTCGGGGAAGAGTTCTGTCAGCACGACGGCGTGGTGACGATCTTGATGTACTACCGTCGCAGGGCTTCGCCTAAGCACTGCTACAATATTATCGAGGACTATCGTGGAAGGGGGCACCGCACACGGCTAAGAATATGATCACGTGGATCAA